>NC_079166.1:55270623-55318123 GCF_947568905.1 Ostrea edulis | reverse complement strand
TAAATTGGAACATTTAATCACATGCCTTTAATAGTACTTCTTGTGTAAATGGAATTAACTAGTTATTTCTTCGAAAAACGAAAGGACCATTTTAAAATAAAAGAAATGAACTATATGTACACGTTTAATTTGGAGTTTTTAAAAAATAAATATTTTTCAAATGCTTTCCTCTTTTACCAGAAAAGACACAGTTATCTATCAAAAATAAGTTCTTTGATTTCTTTGAGTGAAGATGTGGCGTCAAAGTAAAAAGAAAATGTCTTGAGAATGTAAATTCTGCAGCTTGAATTGGCCTTTTATTAATTCTCTGCATAAAGGATATTTCATATTTTGGAAGCCAACAAAACAGGAATATACACCTTGGTAATGGGGTTTATCTAATATGGATAAACCGGGTTATTATGTACAGCTTTATCTTTGATTAAATTTCAAATGCATCGGGTTCGTCGTACGAAATTCCAATTTTCATTTCTGCGCGCATGTCATAGATGACTCCTTTTCATTTCGTGATTCGAGCAGAGCAAACGCTAAAACTTTTTATCAATATTCAATCGATTGCCATCACCTAATTTAGTATCAGTGAAATTTAAATATGCTTCGCGCATCAAGAGCATCGAAGTTGAAGAGTCCCTATGCCAGGAGGAGGATAGCAAATTCCGCACCTAGGCCGAAAAAACAGCGAGTAGGCCTAACCGCAGCCACTCAACCTCGTGTGGAGCCAGAATGCGACATCTTGGAGCAATCGACGTCTGGATCTTTAGAACCTGAGCAACCTATTGGAACTCAGATGCAGAGGGCAGCTACTGCAATACCTTTACATGCAATTCACGAGCAACCTGTGGCTGTGAAAAATGGTCCAGCTCTAAATAATCCAGGTACGGTTCATTTTGACCCTCTCAATGATTTGCCTAATCCATTTATTAGTGCAGTGTCACCACTAGCAGTACATTTGCCTCAAAATATTAAAGACAAAATTTGCAATAATCAGTTTTGTAATTTTGGTACCCTCCTTTTTCATGACCCAACTTCAACTCAACAAAATCAGGTTGTGTTTGCATGAAGATGGAGGATTTCAGGTTAAACCTAAGCAGAAGGAGCAGAAAATCTCAAATATGTCCCAATGGCTAGATGAGTTTGCAAGTTTTGCATCAGTTTATTTGGTCAGACATCCAACAGACGCAATCCCTTTGTTTAGATATTTGGCATTGATAAAGAGGGGAGCTGAAAAAATCAAAGGCAACTGGTTGGATTATGATATTCAATTTCGACTCAAAAAATCTTGTAACACCTCAATGAGTTGGGCATCCGTGGATGCAGAGTTGTGGATGATTTACATGCAACCATCAACTGCATATACTAATATTGTATCACATCAGCAGTCATTACAGCCCCGCAATAAATGCTACAGTTATAATTATCAGGGTATCTGCAACAAGCCAAATTGTAATTATTTGCATAGTAGTCTTAAATGCAATAATTTCCACCCATTAGTTAAATGTTACAAGGCTAATGCAACTGCTGTGTCAGATCAACCATCATCTCAATCTAATTCTAACAATCGTTCACATCTTCATTCCAGGAACCAGCATTCCCAGTATTCAAAAGGCTGGTCACAATTCAATTCTGCCACATAATTGTCAAGATTTGTGGGATTTGGGTTATTCACCTATCAATTCACAATATTTGGATAAATTGTTATCAACATACCCATATGTCCAAGATGCTAATCGTTTATCTCTGGGTTTCAAGTCAGGATTTTCTTTGAATATTAATGGTCCCAGGAGGAGGGTGGAGTTTAAGAACATGATATCAGCATTTCAATATAGTTTGCAGGTACAAGAAAAAATTGATAAAGAAGTTCAGTTAGGGAGAATATTGGGTCCATTTTCGTATCCTCCCATATCTAATTTGCGTTGCAACACCATTGGCATAGTCCCAAAGAAGCAAGGTGGTTGGCGAATGATCACCAATCTGTCATATCCTCCTGGCAACAGTGTTAATGACTTTATAGACCCCAATCCATGTTCAGTAAATTATTCCACCTTTGATGATGCAATTTCTTTAATTGCAAGTAAGGGTGAGGGTGCTTTATTAGCAAAAATGGATATTTCCAGTGCATTTCGACTGTTACCAGTTTGTCCACAGGATTTTTGTTTATTCGACTTGAAACATACGGGTTCACATTATATTGACAAGTGTTTACCTATGGGCTGTTCATTGTCGTGCTCTTTACTTGAGAAATTTTCTACATTTCTGCATTGGGAATTGTCTCGTAGATCCAAATCGGAAAGTATTGTTCACTATTTAGATGACTTCATGTTCATTGGTAGTGCCAATTCATTTGAGTGCAAGGACTTAATGGGGCAGTTTGAAGTGTTATGCTTAGAATTGGGTATTCCTTTAGCTGTAGAAAAAAAGGAAGGACCTTCTACTTGTTTGGGTTTCTTAGGTTTGGGCATTGATACTATTTCAATGACTATTTGGGGGGGGGGGGGGGGGGGGGGGGGGGGCAACCCATTTATACTTGAAAGGGTTTTCCGAGGAAGTTATTAAACAAATGGGAAGGTGTCAGTCAGCAGCTTACAAATCCTACATAAGACCATTGGCACAATGACTTTTCTATTGAGTTGCTGTCTGAATATGGACTTCTGTTAAAATTAAGACCAATTTTAACATTTTGATTTTATACTTATCAATTTCAATTTTATGTTTAGATTCCATTTGGATACTAGGTTCATCAGTTATTCACTGGGCGCATGTATATGCATGGAATGCTAATCAAGATCAACTTGGTCGAGAATCATCCACCATCTTATGGCATGGAATCTGTGGTATGGTTTGGGAGCAGTTATATCCCACAGTTTTTCTTGGCTCGTAATGAGGTTCCAAATATTATCATTATTATCATTATTCATTGTGGGGGCAACAATATTGGTCAGGCACACAATACGCTAAGAGGCCTTCAAAAATATTTTAAGTCAACTTTGGCTAATATTGCTAACTTACTCCCCAAAACTTTTATTATTTGCTCTCACATTTTGCCTCGAAATAATTAGGTTAACTGCCTTGCGAACTCGGAAGTTCAAAAGTGTAGATGTAGGATTAATGGTGCATGTGCAACATTTGTCATCAATAAGTTTCAGGGACGAGGTGCATCAATCAGTTATCCAGATATAAATCAGTTATCCAGATATAAAGGTTCAACACAAGGAATTGTTTAGAAAAGATGGAGTTCATTTGTCAGACTTGGGCAACAGCATTTTTATCAATACTTTAAGGAATGCCCTGGATCATTTCATCCATTGTAGTTTTGGTTCACCAACATTTCCTTAATGCTTGTCATGAGCCAATGTTGTGTTTGTGTGTGCAATTTGCATTTCATGTAATACACGTATACATTTTCATAGGGCGCGATTTGCGCCTTTAGTAACTTAGTTATGGGGTGCAACTGGTACCTGATTTGGGCACAATTGGTGCTTTTTGATATGCAATTTGCATTTTCTCTTTTAATATGCTGTTTCATAGGGCGGGATTTGCGTCTTTTCTGCAATTTTGATAGTCGTGCGGTACAATTTGTACCTTCAATTTCGACACAATTAGTGTGCCTTGGATTGTTATTTTGGGCAGCAAAATTGCCGCCTCAGTTTTTGTGGCGGATGGGTCGTTCGACTCTGTCCCATGACCCATTTGGCATAATTTTGCATAGAATGCTGTCTCTGGGGGGTACTGTTTTTTCCAGGCTCCCTTGGATCAAGATGGTATTTCTATTGCTTAATATCTATATTAATTTATCTTATGCTGCCATATTATCATCATCGGCGCATACATTGTATTATATTTGTACTTTCTCCAATGTATCATTAAATGGCCATGACAAGCATGCCAAATGGAGTTTGTGTTTAACTGGATGGTATTTAGAAACAAATTTTCCCCTTTTTTAGAGGGTTTTCTGGTCAAGTTTGTGTCTGTTGTCCATGTCAAGGCAGTAACGAAATAATGGGGTTTATCTAATATGGATAAACCGGGTTATTTCGTGTAGCTTTATCTTGATTAAATTTCAAATGCATCGGGTTCGTCGTACGAAATTCCTATTTTTATTTCTGCGCGCATGTCATAAATTACTCCTTTTCATTTCATCATTCGAGCAGAGCAGACGCTAAAACATTTGAAACCCACCCTCCCTCTTCCCCTCAATTTTCGTGTCCCTTAGTATCTCTATCAATTTGTTCTTCGGTTGTCGTTTCCGGTTTGTTAATTTCTCGTTTCAGCGTCATGGGTGGATCAATAGTTCATTGACTGTGGATGTGCATTTCAGACTTCCAAAGTTCCTGTCCGGAGTGATTGTTCACTGTTACCGGGTTAGGCATAATTTTGCATAGAATGCTGTCTCCGGGGGGTACTGTTTCTTCCAGGCTCCCTTGGATCAAGATGGTATTTCTATTGCTTAATATCTATATTCATTTATCTTGTGCTGCCATATTATCATCATTGGCGCATACATTGTATTATATTTGTACAATGTATCATTAAATGGCCATGACAAGCATGTCAAATGGAGTTTGTGTTTGACTGGATGGTATTTAGAAACAAAATTTCCCCCTTTTTAGAGGGTTTTCTGGTCACGTTTGTGTCTGTTGTCCATGTCAAGGCAGTAACGAAGTAACTAATTTAAAACGAGTCACAAACTATGCTTGGGATTTTGCATCCCTCATTCATGATTAAAATTGACCTTGTTTAAATATGAAATTATTTGTAACCCCCCCCCCCCCCCCCATGTAAAATCCCCTAAGCTAAGGCTTTCTACGGACCTGGGTATTGACGACTTTAAACCAATGATAAGTCGTGCGAACGAGATAATATGTCGTGCGAACAAGATATTGTGTTGTGTGAATGAGATAATAAGTCGTGCGAACGAGATAATATGTCGTTGGAATGAGATAATGAGCTGTGCGAACAAGATATCTCGTTCGAACGACATAATATTTTCCAACTTAAGAAGCAATTTGCTTGTCCTAAATACACCATAGTACATGGACACAATTTTGGTACAAAAATTTATTTAGATATTTAATAGATAATATAATAGTATTTGATGTGTGTAAACCATAGCAACAAACTTAAATTTCAATAACCTGATGCAAAGATGTATTTTAGACATCTAAACTTTTCATTTTCAAAACAAGGTACAGCCCTGTTTATGTTTACATGTCACAACTATCAGCGTGTCACCAAAGTTGTCGCCTTTTAGCGAAAAAAGTTTTATAACGAAAATTTTCAGTTCTTTTTTTCTTTGTGCTTGCTTCCTAAATAGATTCATCATTAAAATATGTAGAAATCTTGAATGCACTTGACTGACATACTTTTTAGCCGAGTTGCAATGAAGTTGAACTCAGCTATTGGTTTGGTGATGTGGGCGGGCGGGTGCGCGGGCGGTTGGGCGTCAACAATTGGTTTCCGGATGATAACTTGAAAAGTTTACAATCTAATCAAATGAAACTTAGATATATTGTTGGGTACCAGGTAAGGAAGACCCCTATTAATTTTGGAGAAAAATGGTCAAAGGTCAAGGTCACAGTGACCGAAAATAGAATGAAAATTTCAAAAAAAATTTGGTTTCTGGATGATAACTCAGAAAGTTTAAATCCGAATCAAATGATACTTAAAGATATTGTTATGTACCAGGTAAGGAAGACCTCTATTGATTTTGGAGAAAAAAGGTTGAAGGTCAAGGTCACAGTGACTGAAAATAGATTTAAAATTCCAAAATATTTTGGTTTCAGGAAAATAACTCTAAAATTTTTAATTTGAATCAAATGAAACTTGGATATATTGTTGGATACCAGCAAAGCAAGGCCCCTATTGATTTTGGAGAAAAAAGGTTAAAGGTGAAGGTCACAGTGACTGAAAATAGATTGAAAACTTCAGACAAATATGGTTTCTGGACAGTAACTCGAAAAGTTTAAAACTGAATCAAATGAAACTTGGTTATATTGTTGAATAGCAGGTTAAGAAGACCCCCTATTGATTTTGGAGAAAAAAGGTCAAGGTCACAGTCATGAAAAAAGATTGAAAATTTTAGAAATATCTGGATCTGCATGATAACTCTAAAAGTTTAAATCCGAATCAATTGAAATTTGGAGGTATTGTTGGATGGGTAAGGTATCAGGTAAGGAAGACCACTATAGATTTTGGAGAAAATAGATAAAAGGTCAAACTAGATTGTTGATACTAGGTAGGGAAGACTATTGATTTTCGGGAAATCAACCGAAATGTCAACCGAGAATGAAAGAAAAAGAAATTGTGTACTACATGTAGTATGTTACTTTGGAATTTGGATGACATAATGGATTAACTCCAGTCTATTACTTTTGTGAAGGAATCTACCCAATTTAGAAAGAAGTGTTATGTACATGTACAGTCCCTGAAACGTTCTTCTTTCCCACTTGAACGGCGAGTGAACGGTGAACGCATGGTGAGCGAACAGTGAACGCACGGTGAACGAACGCAGAGCAAATGGTGAACACAATTTGGTGAGCAAACGCAGAGCGCAAAGTGAATGGTGAACGAACGCTGAGTGCACGCTGAACGCAAAATGATCTATTTACTTGGAATGTTTCGGATTTTTCCCTGGGATTTTACTTATTTCATAATCAAGTAATAATATACATGTACATGTATATTTCATCAATTAATAAAAAATTAAATACATGGTAAACCGGAATCGTGATACAGCATATTTTTGCAGTTCTGGATATATTCAATGTAATATATTTTTGTACAAGTACCGGGTATACATGTATATATTTCATGAAATTATCGCAAATTGTACATTGATACATGCAACAGTCATACACAAATAAAAGCAAATTTCGTATGTACATTGTGTATACCATTACATATACAGATACATTTAATGCATGGGTATAATATATAAACAATGCATGTGAAAAGGAAAACACTATAGTCTACATGTGTAGTGACATCCAGAATTAACAGATGTTCATGTAGGGCTTCAAACTTTACGAGCTTGATCGTTTGGGATACCTGTAATTAACAAACGCCCCCGAAAGGAGTCAAGATAGATGCAGTATAAACAAACAACACTCCTAACAGTAGTAAATATTCCCACTTACATTTTGTGTCATTCATTTGTCGCAGCTACATCGACCCGAGGAAATAATCAGTACAAAACTTTCTATTTTTATTATTGATGTGACCATAGATTGCAGTTAGATCGTGCAATATTTGTATTTATTATATAGCTAATAAATAGTCTAATATAAAATCTGCGTAAAATCTAGAGAATGTTAGCGTTCAATATCCTGAGAATTTATTGAACGCTAACTTTACATTGCGTAAATTGTATGCGCCCGAAACATTCCGAGTATGAGCGTTCAATATTGACGTTACCGTAACGACGTAAACAAGCAAAAATGGCAGACGACGGTCCTCCGAATTTGACAGAGCCGGTATTTGATATTTACTTAAGCATTATGTTTTACTGTACATAAATTATGATGTCCCCATTTACAAAATCAGTTTGCTTCATGCATTAATGACGGGTTGAATATTGAACAGTTAAGAAATGCATGCTGTTATTGCACACTGGCAATATTGATGAATTCTCGTCTATTTTGGAGTAGTTTGAGTGAAAATGGATATAACTTAACAACCAAATACTTTAGCTATAATATGTATACGGTGTGACCGTTGGACCGAGCGAAGCATGTACGTAACTCCGTGTCCCGAGTGGTAATCATAATTCCATTAAGTACAGTAGATTATGATTCATTTAAAAATATATATTTTGAATGAAATTTCCTTGCCCTAAACACCCAGTAACATCTCAATATTAAAGGAGTTTATATGGGGACAACAGTTTTACATGATCCGCCTATTCATAGAACGCGGGAAATAAAACGCAAGGCGACGTAAACTGTGCATTGTGACGTCACATTTAGCCTTGACTTTTTTCTCTTTTTCAAAGCAAACAAGTATAAACAACAATAATACATTCCGTATACAATGAAAAAGGCCGTTAAAACTAAACAAAATTAACCAATAAATTCAAAATGGTAAAAAAGTAACCGTAATTTTATCGTATACTCTTATTCAAAGAAACTCATGAATTCGTTCATCTATTTAGTCATATTACGGTTTTATATGTATTTATTTGCTAAAACCTGTTACAATGATAATTATACTATTCACTTTGAACAAACTGAGTGTTTAAATTACGAATTGCACGTTAGAGTCTTCTATTATTGGCATTCAAAATAAAACACGAATAACTGTTGAAGCAGGTTATGAAAAAATAAATGGCGGCGCCCATATGGATCACGAAAATTTCAGTGAACTTATATAGAGATTATCTCTTTTTCTTTTGCTGATTTTGACTTTTTTTCTTTTACATACGTGTTACCTTTAGAGCCTTGCTTCGCGGACGGCCCTTCGGCCCGTCCGAGCTTCGCTCAGTATAATAAAAGGGTTATTGAACTTATATAGGTGAATATTGGCACTCGTTGGCTGTCAAAATGCACTCGCAAGCTCGTGCATTTTCACAGCCAACTCGTGCCAATATTCACCGATATAAGTTCAATAACCCTATAATATTTGATGTATATAAAACTGTTTATTATACTGAACTACCCGTAGAATGTTTAAAGGCTAATGCAGAAACGTACCAGATAAACAATTACATCTTAGCATTAAGGACAAATGTTACAAAAGTTTCAAATTTGGCAAGAGTAGTAAATATCAGTTTATTGACAATGTCTTTCATAAATATAGGCGTAAAAATAGCCATATCAGTTTGACAATCTGACGCGTACATACGGTACAATGTACATTATGTAGCATTGTTTGTTTTTATTTTTCAAAGTAGATGGGGGGGGGGGGTGACCTGTTTAAAACTTTTGTCAAGCAATGCAAAATAATTATAATAATTTGTGCCCGAACTTGTAAATGCTAAATTGTGAACACAGGGGAAGAGGTTTTCATTACCCGAAACTGCCTTATTTTTTGTACTTGAGTTATATTCATAACGACAAGCTCTTATATTCGTCTCTCATTTAGAATTGTTTTTAATAAAAGCTCAAATGAACCTTTCGGCATTCACAGTGGATAATCCTGACATTTTGTACTTCAAAATTAAATTTCTGATATAGTAAGAAAGTATCCTTCCACTCTTACACACACGTTCAATTTTCATTTTCGCCTTGCTATCAAGATTGGTCCTTTCACTTTGGTGTTCCGAATGACAATAAAAATACTGAACGATGAACGAACAGTGAGCGCATGCTGAACGCTTTGTGAACGGTGAGCGCATGCTGAACGCAAAACTGTGAACGGAGAGCGCACGGTGAACGCAGGCTGAACGAACGGTGAACGCATGCTGAACGAACGGCGAACGCACGGTGAGTGAACGGTGAGCAAATGGAAAAATTAAACTTTTCAGGGACTGTATATAATGATGGACATTATATCCAACAATTAGTTCTTCACAATTATAAATATACCACATCATTCCTGACTTTACAATGTATCCCATGCAACTCGGCTCATGCACCCCTGGGTGCATATATTGATTTTTAGAAATCTTGGTGCTCGCACTCCTCAGGTGGTTTCCTGGGTTTTGGAATTTTGAGAGCTGGATTTTATGTAAAATTATAAAGTGTGCATGAAGAAAAAAATATTAATACTAGCACTTATTTGTAAAAAAAAATCTTTATTTCTCTAGCAAATAAAAAAAACCCACATCTGTCAATTTCAATCGATCAAAAATCACGTCGGCGGGCATGCCCCTACGTGTTACTTAGATTTAACTGTACAGTGACCATGTATTATTATTATGTATTATTCAGGAATGTTGATGATACATTGCAGGCGGTGTTTGAGGTTTTGAAACCAAAGTTCGAAGATCTTCAGAAAAGCAAAGACATCATTGGTGCGATTGGACTCGTGTGTGTTTTGGATGACTTTAAATTTCCGTTAAATCAAAGAGAGAAAAATATTCTATTTGAAAGTTTGGTCTTGGATGGAAACTCCAAAGATAGAAAATGCCCTGCATATGAAAACTTGAAGGAAAGTTACAAAGGAATGATACCGTAAGAAACTATTTACAAATTTATGAACCTCACTTATGTGACTTTTTAAAAACTTAAGCTTTCAACATCTCCGTATGAGTGAAAAATTCTCAAGTTGGACATTGAACAATATGCAATCGATCAATAAAAAGCTTTCTAGAGACTGCATGTAGGACAAATTCTTTTGCAAAATACTGATGTACTGACGGTCGGTCGGTTGGTCTACTCTGGACATAGGAATATAATGTCCGCTCAATATCTTGAGAACCCTTTGCTTGAAAGACATTAAACTTGGCACACTGGTACATCCTAAGGAGTAGATGACCCCTATTGATTTTGAGGTCATATGTTTAAAGGTCAAGGGTCAAGCTGGACATAGGAATATACTGTCTGTTCAATATCTTGAGAACTCTTTGCTTGACAGACATCAAACGTGGTACACTGGTACGTCTTCAGGAGAAGACGACCCCTATTGATTTTCAGATCATATGGTCAAAGGTCAAGGGTCAAACTGGACATTGGAATATACTGTCTGCTCCATATCTTGAGAACCCTTTGCTTGACAGACATTAAACTTGGTACACTGGTACATCTTCAGGAGATGATGACACCTATTGATCTTGAGGTCGCGTGGTCAAAGGTCAAGGGTTAAACTGTACATAGGAATATATACTGTCCACTCAGTATCTTGAGAACCCTTTGCGTGACAGACATCAAACTTGGTACACTGGTACATCTTCAGGAGAAAATGACTACTAATTATTTTAAGGTCACATGGTCAAAAGTCAAGGGTCAAATTGGACATAGGAATATAGTGTCCATTCAATATCTTAAGAACCCTTTGCTTGACAGACATCAAACTTGGTACACTGGTACATCTTCAGGAGTTGATGACCCCTATTGATTTTTAGGTCACATGGTCAGTCCACTCTTGATATAGGAAGATATTGTCTGCTCAATATTTTGAATTGATGATACTACTCTCAATTAAATGATGTGTGTGTGTATAACCCTTTTCAATTTTGCACCATGGGGGGCATATGTGTTTTACAAACACATCTTGTTTAAGGCTAAGAATACAATATCTTGTGGTTTAAAGTAAAGTTTCTTGTTTATTTTTAACACGACCAGTCGGACTAGTAAATCGACAGTTTACCCGATCGGACCTATCATTTAGTAGACTCGGTCGGTCGGACATGCCTTAGTGTCAAACCCTGAGATTATATGCATGTGCATTTGTTGTGGCAAGACCTTTGTTTTGATACCATGTGATGTTGACCTATGAGTTTGACCTACTTTAAAGAAAACCTAACATAGACAATATTTAATTATTGGAACTATTTTAAGTAAGGCTTTCATATTTTGTGTATACTTAATAGATTCTTTATGATAAGACCATAATTTCATACCATGATCTTTGACCTTGACCTTGGAGTTTGACTGACATTTCAAAACAAATCAAAAGTTTAACATTGCTCATAACTTTTGAATGGGCAATTATATATACTACTCAAAATTTGATAAGGATCACTAGGTTATATGTGTGTAATTTACCACTAACATAACAAAAGACATAAATTTGACTCAGAAACATGTTTACTCAGGTTATGAATGAAAATTCATTAACGGCATGAACTTTTATCAATACGGAGTGCTTGAAATCTGAAAACAATACCAAAACGCATTTCATTACAAAAAGTTAACAGTAAACCAGAGAAAGAATTACACAGTTTTTGGGGATAGTCCATCATTACACTTAGTCGATGTAGTGTCAATACCGGGTATGGCCTCCCCTTGCATCAATGACGTCTTGACAACGTCGAGCCATGCTGTCAATAAGCACCCGGATGTTTCCAATGGGAAGGTTGTTCCACTTTTCAACGAGGGCGTTTCCGAGCTCTGCCAAAGTCGTGGGTTGTGGTCTATGGCGTGAAAGGGCAACCTGCAGCATGTTCCATACATGCTCAATCGGGTTCAAGTCCGGCGAGTGCGCTGGCCAGTCCATACGGACAATTGTCTCCTGCTGAAGGTACTGCTCCACCACCCTGGCGCGATGAGGACGGGCATTATCATCCATCAGGATAAACTCAGGGCCAACAGCACCACTGTAGGGTCTGACGTAAACATCGAGGATCTCATCCCGGTACCGCACCCCCGTCATTGTTCCTCTCTCCAGGACATGAAGATCTGTTCTTCCATCCCTGCTGATTCCACCCCAAACCATGATGGAACCACCACCATAACGGTCATGTTCACTGATGTTGGCATCATGGAAACGTTCACGTCGTCGCCACACTCGGTGCCTCCTGTCTGTAAAGTACAAACAATACCTGGACTCATCGGTGAACAGAACTTGAACCCAATCGTTCTGTGTCCAAGTGACATGATCTTCAGCCAGAGGGACTCGAACACATGCCCTTCTGGAGTTGAGACCTGCATTTGTGAAACCGATTCCGTATCGTCTGAGTGGACACATTCACCCCCGAGGTGTTCAGGAGGTCGTTACGTAGGCTGGTTGCTGTCCAGAAGGGATGGCGTCGTGCCTGAAGAGCCACAAAATGGTCTTGGCGTTGGGTTGTCGACCTCTGACGACCACCCCCATGTCGGTGTGCTGCTGTATCAAAAGTTTACTGACGGTTCCAGGCCCTGTTTACAACGTTCTGGCTGACGTTTAGTGCATTTGCAATGTCACGTTGTGAATAGCCAGCGTCAAGCATTCCAATACATCTGCCCAGTTGTTCTGTCGTCAGGCAACACCTTACACGTTGAGGGGGCATTGTGTTGATAAACGTAGTGTAAACACTCAAGTGAGTTTGAAATTTTAGAAAGAATCAGACACCGATGCCCGAGTGAAAATCATGCAATGGTAGCAAAAGCATAAACTGTGATGAGAAACGCATTTCCCATGGCATGAAATGCACGTGCAAGTTTGTTGAAGACGTTTTTGATTTCACTTGGACACAATATTGCCAGTTATGCAGTTATTTATTTTTTAAACAGAAAAATATCTATGATCCTTATCAAATTTTGAGTAGTATATCTTTCATGTTTCATGTAATATGCATTCCTTGTGGAAAAACCTCTCTTTTGTTTTGATCTTGCAACTTTGACCCTTGATTATTACCTACTTTCAAGAAAAAAAAAGTTAATCATCTAGGCAATATCTCCTGAACTGTTTAAGGTAGGGCTTTTATATCATAGTTGTTGACCTTATGACCTTGTATCATGGTTATATTGTGACCTTTGGGGTTGAGTTGGGGTAGCAATAAGGGGATAAAAGTTTTCATGGTAATATTAAAATATTAAAAAGCAATCTTAGAAATACATGTACAACAAATGAACAACAGCAGGGTCAAGGTGACTGACAGGACCCATGGGCCTCTTTATTTGGCTATCCCTGCAGCTAATGAATAGAAAATTTATTCATGAACTTGTACCAATGGGTTGCACATATCAAATTTGAGTTTGGGCTTTGTTGACCTATATTGGAAAGAGTTATGGATCTTGAACTTAGCAAATAATGCCACAAAGTGGGGTCCTTTTGTGATGCTTGCCATTACAATAATATCTGGTTAGACATACATGTAGACATTTAATTTATTTCCTTGGTTTAATGTTGTACATAGGAATTTGATAAAGAAATAAAATCTTCCTAATCAGAACTGCAAGGATACAGTAGTCAGACTAATTGATAAGAAAGAGTCTTCATTCTGTTACCGTGGAGCTAAGGGATTTAAAATTCACCTGTCTTAGTGTCTCAAACTTGCTTATTTCAGAAAAGTATCGGAAGCATTGGGAAAATTGATTAATTCCATAAGGACAACACATGATCCTACATGGTTATGCTGTCTACCTTTGTATCATTTTTTGTGTGGAAAACTCAGACCATTTGAAGAAATTGCACTCAATGATGCCCATGATGCAACAAGACCTGTGTGGTGGGGAAAGGAAAAAGTTGTAGAAGAGATGGATTATTTGAAAGGAAAAACAAAATGGAGTGTGTAAGAAATTTGAATTTTGTCTTAAGATATTGTAAATGATTATGTTAATTATCCTTGGATGTAAATGCCAATTTGAAAAAGTTTAGAAAAGTGATGTAATCTAAAAGTAGAAAAACCATCATATTTTTAGGTCACCTGAGTAAACTCAGGTGATCAACCTATTGCAATTGGTTTTTATCGTCCGTCCGTCGTGTGTTAACAATTGAACATTTTTAACTTCTTCTTAATAACTACCAGTCCAATTCTTTTCAAATTTGGTATGAAGCATCATTGGGACAAAGGGGACATCAATTGTAAATTTCAGGACTCCAGCACCCCTGGGGCCCTAGGGGCAGGGCAAAAACTACCCAAAATTGACCAATTTTCAAAAATCTTCTTCTCAAGAACCACACACATGTAAGAAAAACTAAATGCATAGTGATGTAGAGCAGGAAGGCCTCTACCAAAATTGTAAATTTCATGATCCCCGGGGTAGGGGTTCTGACCCCAGGGCGGGGCCAAACTTGTTATATAGTGTTTATGTGGAAAACGCTTAAATTACACCTTTAATGCTATTGATACTAGATTGAAAGTAAATAGATATTTAGGAAGAACAGGTAGTCCTTTACCAAAATTGTAAATTTGATGATCCCAGGGGTAGGGGTTTTGGTATCAGGGTGGGGCCAAAATGGTCAGTTATTAAATGTGTGAACAATAGACATTTTTAACTTATTCTTGATAGCTATCATTCCAATTCTTTCCAAATTTGGTGTGAAACATATTTAGAACAGGAGGAACATTAATTGTAAATTTCAGCATTCCTGCACCCCTGGGCCGGGATTCATAAAAATATATAAGTTTTACACTTAAAAGTCTACTTAAGTACTAAATGAGTACTTAGTTAAGTAAAACTACTTAAGTATAATTCATAAACACACTAAGTGCTATACTTAACTACGTAAGACATGCGACACTTAAATATATCTTAAGTGCTAAAAGAGGGGAACCGTGTTTAAAAATAAATTTCGGTACAGACGATAGAAGCAAAATGGCGGATCAAATAACAGACGAAAAGAGAGGAAAGAAGAGAAAGGCAAACTGGACGCAGGACGAATGTCTGATGCTGGTAACTATGATAAATGAGAAGAACATCCTGAGGTCAAAGTTAGGTCAAGAATGAAGAAGGAAGCTTGGGAAGAGTTGACAGGGCGACTGAATGCCTCCGCCGTTAATACACAGAGGACAGTGGAGGAAGTGGAAAAGAAGTGGCAGAATCTTTTGTCCACTTCCAAAGCAGAGATTTCCAGCTATAAAAAAACCCAAATGGAACAGGTAACATTTATCAAACTCAAACAATCCCTTTTGCAATTTTGCTCATATATTTTTAGGTTGAATGAAGAATTTCTGCAGAACGGGCGAGAAATTAACAGATTAAGGGTGGTGTTACTATATATTTGTTGTAACACCCCCCCCCCCCCCCCCCCCCCCCCCCCCCAAAAGAAATGTGTCTGTGTACGGTTTCCCGACTGACACTATTTTTATCCCCTGATCCTAAATTTTTTATCGTATCTTAGCCCGAAAATCCTTTCCATGAATATTAGGGGCCCAATCATATGTCGTCTGTTGGGCGGATCAACATGCCGGTATAACTATTAATTTCACTTCAGAGTTTTCCAAACGTACTATATCTAGAAAGACAAGGAATGTTTATTTTAAATTGTGTTTAGGGCAAAATGGAATTGTCACACTGCCTCCGTGATCGTGTGACCACGTACTCCCCCTTACTTGAAATAGTGTATTGATTTTTTAAAATCTATATTTATTATTGGCAAACGACGACGTCCGAGAAAGCACCCATAAATAAAGAGGTGAAAGTGGGCTCACAATAGCTGTTTTGGAAATATAAAAAAAAGATACCGCATATACACATTGAAATGACTTTATAATAAAATTATGGCCAGCTACTACAGTAAAGATATTATGCTTCTATAAAATTAATTAAACAGGCGGAGGACCTCCACCCAAACCCCTGAATGTCATAGCCGAGACAGTGCAGATGGTGATTGGGGAAGAAAATGCCATCATTGATGGAGTACAGGGAGGGATTGACTCTTCCTTGCTTCAATTGCTGACCAATGATGGGAACATTTGGTAATTTCAGTATTAATTTTCAGTCATGATGGGATAACAAGACTGTAAATATAACCTACTTTAAATGTATCAAGTTGCTAAATCACATGAAATTTATTAATATTGAGTGTATTGTGTTAATCAATGCCAATACTGGTATCACATTTCTATTTCATATGTATTATTTTTAAATTAAATCCACTAACAGGTTCAAATGAGCGTTTCATACCTGTACATCGGGGTTTCATCCATCTGAGTATATATTGTACATTTTTACTCTCTTAAAAAACATAAAATGTTCAAGACCTACATATAGACCATTTTTCCTTCTACAAATACATAATCATTTCACAAACACATCTTGTTTTATGGTGTTAAAAAATTTTTTTTTAAATAAAAAAAACACAGCAAAACTTGACTCTCTGCAACAGTCTGTTCATGTGTATATACAGTACTTGTGATCCAACATAATTCTTCATGTAATGAGTTAGAAATATTTCACTTCCAAATTATCAAAAAATAATGCCAAGTTTGTTATGCTTTATTGCCTCATTATTTTTTTTTATTTTATTGTAGTAATGTTCAGATTGTTCAGAGTGAACCTGAGTTCAGCACGACATCGCCTCCTATCATACCCCTCTCACCAAGATTGCCATTGCCAGCTCCTCTACATGTTCCTTCAGCCTCTTCCTCTGTGCCAGCAGGAAATACATGTACAAGATGCGCCAAAGTCCAGACAGACAACCACAACAGGCAAAGTGAAATAGAGGAAATGACAATTCGGAAACTTCATCTCCAAATTGAATATTGTGAAATGAAATTGAAAAAAATTGAAGGAGGAATAGGTGATGATGATCTGTATTAAATTTTCAATTAATGATAAATAACACAAATATTTTTTCTATCATATACATCCTATAGATTAGTTTAATACCACAGCATTTTTACATTTTTGATTTTTTCTCTAGAATCTAGGAAACAAAGCACCCTTAGGTAAAGGGAATTTAAGTTATTTGTAGAGCCAATCCATGGTCAAAGTCATGACATTTGCATCGTGTGACCTTGATCACTATTGACTTTAGTATACACAGGAGCTTATTGTTTCACAAACAAAAGTTGTTTTAAAAACTATTGAAAGTGCGAACTTTAACCCTACGGTCATAACTTTTGAATGGCGAGTGGTAGGGCTTTCATATTTCATGTTTATACATCTATCTATTTTGCATTGCTTGTAGGAGTTATGAGATTGATCACTGTTCATTATCTTCACTTTGCATGTTTACAAGGTATTTCTTTTGACAAGAACTATTTACTTGTACAAAAGATTTGATCTTCTGACATTGACGTTTGACCTACCTTTTAAAAAAAATTAACCTTGAGGTGGTGCATTGCTTTAATGACAACCACCCAAAAGTGTTGGATCACAATTCTTGATTTTTACTTGTTTATCTTTAATTCAATCTTGTCTGAATATGAATTACACATGAAATACATAAATCTCATTCTATGCATAATATGTATATAATTCACATAATTGCAGATCTTGTTTAAAACTGCATTTGATATTTGTGTTCATATTTTTGTTTCATAGTTTGGGACCCTGCCAATAGGCAAATGACCTATACATGTAGTAATGACTGTTTGTCTGTGAATCCTGGTGACTTTGAAATATTCTGTAAATATTCACTGTTTTTTATACTGTATTTTAGTACATGTTCAAATTAAGAAGTTGTTTTTGGTTTTAAGAAAAAAAAAGTACTTAAACACAAATATATTATTGTTATATTTTAATAAGATATCAATGAATGAAAATTTCCGTGCAACAGTTATGTCTCAAAAGTGAGTCACAGCAAACAGTTGTCTGTACAACGTCCCATTGTTGTTGCCACGGACTGCTCCCCCATCATGGTGATTCGTATCATCATCCTCAGCATCATTAGGGTTTTCATCTGGGTCTTCATCAGGAATTGGAATTTGTCTATCTTTACATATGTTGTGGAGCACGGCACAAGCTATGATTACTTGACAGGTCTTTTGTGGAGAGAGGCGTACTTCACCATGTAATACATGGAAACGGCGTTTCAGCTTACCAATGTCCCTTTCAACAATGCTGCGTGTTCTTTTATGTGCCCTGTATAATAGTTAAATGAGTTTTTACTTTATATAATTTAATTTTGCTTTATATATATATATATATATATATATATACATATATAGTAATTCACACGTTTGAATTACATCCTTGTTTTATATTTCATATCAACTTATATGGTATGTAGTCGTACCTATTGTAGTTGGTCTGGACACCCGGTAGGGGTCTCAAGATTGGGAGTGAGTAACCATCTGCGAGATGGATAGCCACTGTCGCCAAGGAGATGGGTGTGCACTGGGATGTGGTTGTTTTCAAACAAAACATGAAGTCCACTCTCCCTCAAAATCCTCAAATCATGGGTTGAACCAGGCCACTTTGCCACAACATCAAGAATTTTGTAACTGGCATCAAAAACTACTTGTACATTTATGCTGTGGTAATGATGCCTGTTTATAAATTCATTTTCATTAACACTTGGGGCAATAATCTGCACATGTGTCCCATCAATAGCACCAACAATCCCAGGAAATCCTGCGACTTGGAAAAAGTGCTCTTGATTTCGACGAATTTGGTCAGCTTGCACGGGAAACCTGATAAATTGCTGCACCATTCTGTCCGAAGATAGGCTTTGCAGTGTCACTGATATTGCCCTCGAAACTGTAGGCTGCGAAACACCCATGTCATTCCCATTACATAGTTGCATTTTGCCCGTTGCTAAGTATCTACAACCTCGCATTGGGTCAAATGCTGTCTGACGTGTTTCATACCGATTGTTAAGCCGTTCTTGGCACACTGATTTTGACTGCGGATAACTCCGTTTACCTGATCAGGATATGGGGCTCACGGCAGGTGTGACCGGTCAACAGGGGATGCTTACTCCTCCTAAGCACCTGATCACACCTCTGGTGTGTCCAGGGGTCCGTGTTTGCCCAACTATCTATTTTGTATTGCTTGTAGGAGTTATGAGATTGATCACTGTTCGTTATCTTCACCTTGCATCTAAGTGTCAATAATAATTTCTGGGTTGATGTTAAAGCATGATTTCTTAAAGATCCCACTCGAATTTCATTACCAATAATGTTTTCAACGAATTGGATTCCATTCATATCTAATCTGAAACGTTTGATCAATTCTGCATTTGAATATTCCCGTAAACAATCTTTCCTCTCTTTAAAATTTCTCCTGTGCACCGCCATTTTCTCTTTCAGATAAAAAAAGTCTTCAGTATTTCTTATCTATTTAAGCCACCTTCCTAGGACACTTAACTTAAAGTCAATACTTATGTGTTAAATATGTTTAAGAATTACACTTAAGTATTTCACATACACTTAAGTGGTAATTTGAGAATTTAAGTGTAAATTCTCAGATTTAAGTATTCTTTAACACTTAAGTATTTGCTAAAAACTTTTATGAATCCCGGCCCTGGGGTCCGTGTTTGCCCAACTATCTATTTTGTATTGCTTGTAGGAGTTATGAGATCGATCACTGTTCGTTATCTTCACCTTTCATCTAAGTGTCAATAATAATTTCTGGGTTGATGTTAAAGCATGATTTCTTAAAGATCCCGCTCGAATTTCATTACCAATAATGTTTTCAACGAATTGGATTCCATTCATATCTAATCTGAAACGTTTGATCAATTCTGCATTTGAATATTCCCGTAAACAATCTTTCCTCTCTTTAAAATTTCTCCTGTGCACCGCCATTTTCTCTTTCAGATAAAAAAAATCTTCAGTATTTCTTATCTATTTAAGCCACCTTCCTAGGACACTTAACTTAAAGTCAATACTTATGTGTTAAATATGTTTAAGAATTACACTTAAGTATTTCACATACACTTAAGTGGTAATTTGAGAATTTAAGTGTAAATTCTCAGATTTAAGTATTCTTTAACACTTAAGTATTTGCTAAAAACTTTTATGAATCCCGGCCCTGGGGTCTATGGGGGCAGGGCAAAAACTGTCCCAAAATGACAAATTTTCAAAAATCTTTTTCTCAATGACCTCACACATGTAAGAAAAACTAAATGCATAGTGATGTAGAGCAGGAAGGCAGGAGTCTACCAAAATTGTAAATTTCATGATCCCCGGCGTAGCAGTTCTGACTCCAAGGCGGGGCCAAACTTGTTATATAGTGTTTATGTGTAAAACACTTAAATAACATTTTCTTTAGTGCTTTTGATACTAAATTAAAACTAAATGGTTAGAGCAGGTAGTCTTATACCAAAATTGTAAATTTGATTTTCCCCAGAGTAAGGGTTTTGACTCCAGGGTGGGGCCAAACTTAGTATATATAGTATTTATGTGTAAGTTTGCTGATACTGTATAAAATCTAAGTGCATACTTAGAAATAGCATAAAAGGATGTACAAAAAATGGTGAATTTCATAACCATGCAGGGTTATGACTTTAGGATGAGTCCAAATTAGTCATATATTTTGGTGTTTTAATTTAATACACCTATTATTGAAAGCCTTTCATCAGTGTATGCACTTTTGAGGGCAGTGAAGTTTTAAGAACACATCTTGTTTTATACTGTTGCTGAACATTAGAATTTAGCTAAAATATTCAGAACAGGATTTTTTTTTCTAGATTTCATAGCCCATGGAAGTAGTGATACTTTTTCACTAGTATTCAGGTGACCGATAAAGCCTGTGGGCCTCTTGTTCATTGTTATATTTATGTTTCATGAAATGATTAAAGATTCTGAGGTTTTATATGCATGTAATAATAACCAATTACAGTGATTCCTATATAGTTATGCAATTCATACAGTCCCAGCAATGGTTTACTTTACCACTTGAATGGTAAGTGAACAGTGCGAATGCATGGCGCAAATAAAGTTTAAACGTGAGTGCTAAGTGAATGGTGACCAATCGTTTAAAGCAGAGGAACAATTCAGGAAGTCTCAGATGTTTTTCTTGCATTTTACTTGTTACATATTCTGTTGAGAAAAAAAAGATAAGGAAATTTAATCAATTGATAAATTTTGCAATGCCGACATCACCAGACTTGATTAAAAGCTATATTGCTTTCTGTTTTGAACACTTCCTGAAAAAAGAAAAAATAACTATAAAGACTCGATTATGAGACGATACATTTGTACATGTACTGGTACATGCACATTGTAATGTATGTATGTTTAATTTATTTAAATGCTATTGAAGATTTTTGCATGAAGAAAAAATAGATAGCAATAAATGATAAAATGATAAAGAAATAAATGTCAATTCAAGAAGTTAATTATAATTTCATCAAATGCCTAGATGTGGTGACTAGTCATTCTCGATCTGTTTATTTATTACAGAAATTTATACAGTTGAACTATATCAGTTAATATTATTTTAAAACCTATTTTTTAATCAATTGAAAAATACCATTACACTTTTATTTACATTATTAATTATAGATATTGTTCTTTTTTATCATCATTGTTTTTTGAAGAATTTTATTTCAATGACTTCTCAAAAATAAGTACTTTGAATTCAATGGCCCAAAATTTGAAATTTTTACTCGGATGTTTCGAATGAATAGAAAAAAATAAAGACTGAAGAAATTAGTGAAGAGTGAGTGCACAGTGAATGCCCAGTGAGCAAACACTGAATGCTTTGTGAACGGTGAAGAAACGGTGATTGAATGACAAAATCGGAAAGTAGAATGTTTCAAGGACTGTATGTATAGAATTGAATTTTAGGAAAGCCTAAGACCACAAAGTATGTGCATCTCTAATGTTTGATGTTTTGCAGAGAACCTATGGTTATGTTGAAAAAGTTGGAGCCCATGTTTGAAATGGACTTTTACCTACCAAGGTCTTTTATGGCTGTATTAAAATTGGACAAATTAGAAGTAGTGAAATCCAAAGTATTGCCACCTGAAGTCACTTTGGCTGGGCTTTATTATTTCTTCAATACAGAGAATTATTTCGAAGGAGATGCAAAGCGAAAGGTAATGATAAAATTACTAAAGCCTTCCCCATTGCCCATGATCAATCATACTGTAGAATAACTTTTTTGTTGGGAGAAATGTTCATGATCTTAGGAATAAAATGGCAAATTCTGAATTTCATTAACCCTAGGACAGGAGGCAAGTCTCTAGTGCAGGACCAAAATGGGCATATAATGTTAATGTCTATCATGTGTAAAACTCTTCTTCAATTTAGCTAACCTGAGCTGAAAGCTCAAGTGAGCTATTCTGATTACTTTATGTCTGGTGTCAGTATAGTATGTTCATCAATACACATTCAGCATGCGTTTTTGACTTGCACCCCCAGAACCATAGAGCTAATTTCACCCCACATTACCACAAAACATGCTTGATTGCTTCAAATGAAGTGTCACACCCTTATTGGCATCTTCGTGAGTAGAAGATAAGATCAGCCGTGGGTATCCGACAATGCCTTTTAGGGGATAATCGAGAATTGGTCAAAATTTTGTGGCATTTTTAAAAAATCTTTTTCTCAAGAATCTCTTGGCCAATTTCAATCAAACTTCACACAAATCATCCTTGGGTGAAGGGGACTCAAGTTTGTTCAAATGAAGGGGTATGATTCCTTTAAAGAGGAGATAATCAATAAGAGGCAAATATAGGGTGGGGTCATATAACTAGACTAGAAAAGTCAAAATTTATTTTAAAGCTTCCTGACAGTGTAGATTCCATTTTGTTCAAATCATGGTCCTGGTGGGTAACTTCAAGATGGGGCTACAATAGAGGATCAAAGGTTTCCATGGTGATATATAGGATGAATCTTTAAAACTCTTCTTCTCCAGAACAGCTGGTTCATGATTACTCATATTAATATGCAATCATCCTCAGGTAGTGCATGTGAAGTTTGTTCAAATCATTAGGCCCCCGGGGGTAGAGTGGAGCCCCAACAGGGGATCAGAGTTTTAAAAGGAGATATACATGTACACTGTAGAGGATGATGCGCGAATCTTTAGAAATAAATCTTTTCAAGAACAACAGGGCCATGATTACTCATATAAGTATGAAAGCATTCCCAGTGCAGATTCAAATTTGATCAATTTGTGGTCCCCGGGGGTAGGATGTGTCGTGATTGGGTATCAAAGTTTTACATGGGAATATATTGGGGAAAATCTCGATGACAACAGGGTCGTGAATACTCGCATTAATATGCAATCATCCCAAGGTAGTGCAGATTGAAGTTTATCCAAATCATGACCCATGGGGGTAAAATTGGACCAGAGTAGGGGATCTAAGTTTTATATAGGAATATGTACAGTGGAGCTTCGGTAATCTGGACGCCATTAATCTGGACACTTCTGGATATTTTACTACAAAACATTAAAATGCATTGAAAATTGTTAGTGATCACCATGATGAGAGGAAGATGCCTATTGTTTTTCAAGGTCAGACGTCAAAGGTCAAGGTCGTAGTATCACTTTTTAGGAAAACCTTGTGGGCAGGATACAAACCGAACCGTAAGCTCCAAGGTATTATAACTTGGTATATTTGATCATCATGATGAGAGGAAGGTGCCTATTGTTTTTCAAGGTCAAAGGTCAAGGTTGTAGTATCACTTATAAGGAAAACCTTGTGGGGAGGATACAAACCGAACCATAAGCTCTTGGATATTATAACTTGGTATATTTAATCACCATGATAATAAATTAGCTCACAGAGGCCAGTGGTAACTTCACTAAAATATGAATCCCACTAAAATATGTTTTCTTGAGCAAAATCTACGGGCGTATTTTGCCACGTTGACGTTGCTCTTGTTTTTTAAAGAATGAAGACTTGTTTTCTATTTCTATTGATTACATTACATAAATGTAAATATTCCCATGTGGAATTTAATAAGGCACGTATATTTGTATATGTTAATTTACTTCCATCCCCCTTCCTTCCATTTTAAAATATATATCAAATGAAACGATAGATACATGCCTGCATATACATTGTACAGCCAGTTTTATTGATTATCATAATTACCAGTCGAGAGTACATTTGATAATTCATCAAGTACTTGAAGGATAACTACTATATGCTTTTTGTTTTCTTTTAGATGATGTATGCTTGCCTTGAAGTTGTCACATCACAGCTTAGAGAATACTGTGATAAAAATGCTGAAGAAATGTATGTATATGTGTTTACTACATGAATGTTTCTCATTCAATGTTGTTTCTTTCTTATCATCTTACTATAAGAATTAAAATTGCAACTCAATACTTGGGTATGAATTGAATTCACCCTTAATTTATTATGAAAAGAATTTTCAAATTTTTCTTTAGAAGGCTTTTAGAAATAGATTCATATTATTACATTTTACCGTTTGCAATTTCAATGGTTATAAAATGCATAACAGGTTCAATGTCATGAAACATAGACATGATCAGTTATGACCTTTGAAATACTGTTGGGGGGGGGTTGAATAGCAGATCAAAGTTTCACATATGAATATATATAGGAGAAATTTTTTATTCTCAAGAGCAGCATGGCCATGCAGGATTAGACATGTAAAATATTCTCAAGTAGACTAGTATAGATTCAAGTTGTGTCGAATTAATTCCCTAGGATGATTTGCACAGAATCAAAGTTTGACATTGGGGAGAATTTGAAAATCTTGTTAAGAACAATAGAGCCATGATTGGTTGGCAATTATCCTCAGGTTCAAGTTTGTTTGAATAATGGTCCTTGGAGGTAGGGTGGGGCAACAATAGATCAAAATTTTGCATGGGAATATATACATAAAGAATCTATAAAATTCTTCTTCTCAAGAATCACTGGTCATTATTAGTTTTATTAATGTTTCAGTAATTAAGAAATGTTTCAGCAATGCTAAAAGTGTGTCAGCAGAGGTGGGAGTACTTTTGAAAATTTAACTTAGGCCATAACTTTTAATAGGTCTAAGTACTATGGTTTTCATATTTCATACATATTTCATAGTGTGCATGGTGTATTCCTTGTGACAAGACCTTTCTTTTGGTACCAGAATTACTTTGCTGTCTTATGAGGCCTGCATCAGTGTTTCACAGATACATCTTGTTTTTCATTAGCAAAACCATGGCATAACCGACTGTGTATTGAATATCTAGTGAAATGTATTGTAAATGAACTTATGCCTTTATCAAAATTGTGAAATTAATGGTCTCAGGAATTCATGTCAATTTTGACACAGTAAGTTTTGTGTAACATTTGATTTTTCAGCTCTAAGAATATGTTAAGCAGTGCCTACTTGTCTGTAAAGATTGGTGGTGATTTGGTCTATATAGCATACACAAAACATCAGAGAGAGACTGGATTGATGGCCAGAACGGTTGAAGCTTATATGGTGTCTTTAGCTGCATTTGAGATATTGGTGACAAAAGATTGTGAAATTGCAAAGAACTTTAAGAAAAAAGATTTTCATTTAACATCAATGGAGGATAAAAGAAAGTGGATTGGTTATTGGTTGGATAGATACAATTTTTACTACACAGTGAAGGAAGATTTAAAGGTAAGCAGTTTAACTTTAAGCAATTTAGTTTATATGTTTTTATATGCCCCCATAATCGAAGATTCGGGGGCTTATAGTTTTTGGTCTGTTAGTCTGCAAAAACTTTAATCATGGCCATATATTTATTAATATTAGAAATCACATTTTTCTCTATGAACCAACCAATTTCAGCACGCAACACAATCCGTTCATATTGATCATGAACATATCATGAACTAGTTTAAAGCATGTGACTGAAAATTTGGGAGCGTAATAATTTTTAAAATGCAACATGTTACGAAGATCTTGTGAACTGACGTGGATTATCATCCCAATTTTGTGGTCTCCTAGCTCCAAAATACAGTGCACCGTGCAATGTTGATAAAAGGCAGGGTGAGACGAAGTGTGATGTCATGTCTATGTTTTGATGTACGTCATAACAAGACGGTGAGAGAGGCGATCTAAGGAGTTCGTTTTATGCAACAAAGAGAAAAAAAAAATGTTTTTTCTGTGTCAAAAAATAAGAACTGTACAATTCCTTGGCACGCCCCACTATTCACACCGAACAACAAGCCTCCACAGTACCCAGGAGTCACTTAAATTCAAGATTAAATATCAAAATTACTCTTATAGTGAAGTTTCATTTTTAAAATTATATTCTTTAAATTCAAGAAATAACTTACTCATTAAAGAGGTATAGTGTATTTGCTGACGATACGGCCGACTAAATCTAAATGGAAAACGCTGATTTCCAATAATAGACTGGCATGTTATATTTAAATATAAGGTCAACGTGTTTGATGTTTCGTTAACCAAGACAAATAACTGCCGCAGTTTAGCATTACTGACATTTATACGAGTCATTCTTTACTTAATAAACCATTTTCCTATTTGGAATGATGAACAGTACAATATTTTCATAGACCTGTGCATTCATATTACACAACCCTTTTACATATGGCATTACTTAACTCACTGTTCTAACATGACTGCAGCACCTTTAATAGATGTCATCAGTTCATTTGCCTTTGGTTGATAATTCGAGTGTTTAGCTTTGCGTAAATATCATATGACATGAGTTTTTATATTTTCTTTTTAAAAGTCAAACTGTATAACAGTTCTTTTCCTCCCTTGACCTATTTTTACTTATTACATGCTGTGCATTTGTGTCCTTTTTAGCTCACCTGAGCTAAAAGCTCAAGTGAGCTTTTCTGATCACCCGTATTCGGACATCCGTCCGTCTGTCCGTCCATCTGTAAACTTTTAACATTTTTAACTTCTTCTCAAAAACCACTGGGCCAATTTCAACCAAAGTTGGCACAAAGCATCCTTAGGTAAAGGGAATTCTAAATTGTTAAAATAAAGGGCCAGACCACCTTCCAAGGGGAGATAATCAAGAAAAGGTAAAAATAGGGTAGGGTCATTAAAAAATCTTCTCAAGAACCACTAGACTAGAAAAGATGAAATTTATAGATAAGCTTTTTTAGGTAGTGCAGATTCTAAATTGTTAAAATCATGGCCCCCGGGGGTCGGATGGGGTCAGAATAGGGGATCAAAGTTTTACATACAAATATATAGGAAAAATCTTTAAAAATCTTCTTCTCAAGAACCACTGAGCTAGAAAAGCTGAGATTTATATGAAAGCTTCCTGATATAGTGCAGATTCTAAATTGTTAAAATCATGGCCCCCAGGGGTCGGATGGGGCCACAATAGGGGATCAAAGTTTTATATACAAATATATAGGAAAAATCTTTAAAAATCTTCTTCTCAAGAACCAGTGAGCCAGAAAAGCTGAGATTTATATGAGAGCTTCCTGATATAGTGCAGATTCTAAATTGTTAAAATCCTGGCCCCCGGGGGTCGGATGGGGCCACAATAGGGGATCAAAGTTGTATATACAAATATATAGGAAAAATCTTTAAAATCTTCTTCTCAAGAACCACTGAGCCAGAAAAGCTGAAATTTATATGAAAGCTTCCTGATATAGTGCAGATTCTAAATTGTTAAAATCATGGCCCCCAGGGGGTCAGATGGGGCCACAATAGGGGATCAAAGTTTTACATACAAATATATAGGAAAAATCTTTAAAATCTTCTTCTCAAGAACCACTGTGCCAGAAAAGCTGAGATTTATGAAAGCTTCCTGATATAGTGCAGATTCTAAATTGTTAAAATCATGGCCCCCGGGGGTCAGATGGGGCCACAATAGGGGATCAAATTTTTACATACAAATATATAGGGAACAAGAGGCCCATGGGCCACATCGCTCACCTGAGTCACCTTGGTCCATATCAGAAGATTTTCCATATCTATTTGCATGTAAAACCGTAGTCCCTATTATGGCCCCAAACCTACCCCTGGAGGCCATGGTTTTTGCAAACTTGAATCTATACTATGTCAGAAAGTTTTCATGTAAATGTGAACTTCTTTGGCCCAATGGTTCTTGAGAAGAAAATTTTTAAAGATTTTCCCTATATATTTGTATGTAAAACTTTGATCCCCTATTGTGGCCCCATCCTACCCCAGGAGGGCATGATTTTAACAAACTTGAATCTGCACTATATCAGAAAGCTTTCATATAAATTTCAGCTTTTCTGGCTTAGTGGTTTTGGGAAGAAGATTTTTAAAGATTTTTCCTATATATTTGTATGTAAAACTTTGATCCCCTATTGTGGCCCCATCCGACCCCCGGGGGCCATGATCTTAACAATTTATAATCTGCACTATATCAGGAAGCTTTCATATAAACCTCAGCTTTTCTGGCTCAGTGGTTCTTGAGAAGAAGATTTTAAAAGATTTTTTCTATAAATTTGTATGTAAAACTTTGATGCCCCCTTCAATCCCCGGGGTCCATGATTTTAACGAACTTGAATCTGCACTATATCAAAAAAAAAAACAACAAAAAAAAACAAAAAAAAAAAAAACTTTGACCCCCTATTGTGGCCCCATCCGACCCCCGGGGGCCAAGATTTTAATAATTTAGAATCTGCATTATATAAGGAAGCTTTCATATAAATCTCAGTTATTCTGGCTCAGTGGTTCTTGAGAAGAAGATTTTTAAAGATTTTCCCTATATATTTGTATGTAAAACTTTGATCCCCTATTGTGGCCCCATCCGACCCCCAGGGGCCATGATTTTAACAATTAGAATCTGCATTATATCAGGAAGCTTTCATATAAATCTCAGCTTTTCTGGCTCAGTGGTTCTTGAGAAGAAGATTTTTAAAGATTTTCCCTATATATTTGTATGTAAAACTTTGACCCCCTATTGTGGCCCCATCCGACCCCCGGGGGCCGTGATTTTAACAATTTTGAATCTGCATTATATAAGGAAGCTTTCATATAAATCTCAGCTTTTCTGGATCAGTGGTTCTTGAGAAGAAGATTTTTAAAGATTTTCCCTATATATTTGTATGTAAAACTTTGACCCCCTATTGTGGCCCCATCCGACCCCCGGGGGTCATGATTTTAACAATTTAGAATTTGTATTATATAAGGAAGCTTTCATATAAATCTCAGCTTTTCTGGCTCAGTGGTTCTTGAGAAGAAGATTTTTAAAGATTTTCCCTATATATTTGTATGTAAAACTTTGACCCCCTATTGTGGCCCCATCCGACCCCCGGGGGCCATGATTTTAACAATTTAGAATCTGCATTATATAAGGAAGCTTTCATATAAATCTCAACTTTTCTGGCTCAGTGGTTCTTGAGAAGAAGATTTTTAAAGATTTTCCCTATATATTTGTATGTAAAACTTTGACCCCCTATTGTGGCCCCATCCGACCCCTGGGGGCCATGATTTTAACAATTTAGAATCTACACTACCTAATAAAGCTTATCTATAAATTTCATCTTTTCTGGCCCAGTGGTTCTTGAGAAGAAGATTTTTTAATGACCCTACCCTATTTTTACCTTTTCTTGATTATCTCCCCTTGGAAGGTGGCCTGGCCCTTTATTTTAACAATTTAGAATTCCCTTTACCTAAGGATGTTTTGTGCCAACTTTGTAGGCGTGGCTTGCACGCTTTGTGAACGGTCTGCACGAAACGGTAGGCGTGGCCTGCATGCTGTGATTTTTTTCGGTAATATTTGGTTAAATAGTTTCAATATAATTGCAGTATTCTAGATATTTAAAAAAAGTTGAGAAAGAAATGATGATGATTCATTTTAAAACGATTGCTCATGTACGACGTGGTAAATTTCATTTTTACTTATTAGATCAATGACTTAAAGGGACTGGTTCATGATTTTTGATAAAAATATTTTTCATTTTTGATGTTAAACATTAAAAATATAACTCATTTAATATTGACAGCCAAAATTTTGACCTTCTGAATGCAAGAATAAAAGCTATATTCCACGCTTAAATCTGTGTTATGTAAACAAAGACTCGAGTCTTTTTATGTAAACAAACAAGTGAAATATTGATTTTGTAATATAATTCATCTTAATTTTGCATAATCACAAATTTTAACTTTTAGATGACACATTCTACCCCCAAAATGCTTGAAATGTGAAAGATATATAATAAACTTAGATCGATATCCATTTCTTTTGAAATTTCGTAAACAATAACATACCGCAATCTTTGTTTACAAAACAGATAATAAACTCTATAAAATGAGCTTCTGTGATGATGTATAACCTTAATTTTCATGTGAAATCTTTGAAACACATTAGACATTAGATTTTGATCATTAAAAGTGAAAACAAAATTTTGGGTAAAATCGTGAATCGATCAGTCCCTTTAAATGAACATGTTGGAATGAAAACAAATGAATTTTTTTTTATTTCGGAAAGAAAGAAAATAGGCAAAAATCATATGTCACGGAAGATTGATTATAATCAAATTTTATTGATTCATTGCTCTATTAAATTCATTGAAACTGAATATAAGATGGTCGCGTCTGTTTTGCTATTTTTGTACATTCCAATCTAATCAAAATCAGATCCTAGGATACGCTCACAATCGCTATAATAGGATCTGACATAACCCCATTGGGGGTCATGTCCGCATGACCTTTCGCTTGGGATATTCATGAGAACTATCAGCCAGTCAGATTGTGCCATACAGACAATGATGGCTATTTAGGCGGTTCCTGGCAATTCGTAAATAAATTGCTGTAATCTCTCTCCCACGAAGTTTATTCCACACTGTAAAATTGTATATTCTCGCATAACGAATTTTAAACTTTTGCAATAATGCCTAATCTATTCTGTTCATGCAAACAACAAAACGTACGATATGAAATACACCCAAATTAAATTAATCGTGAATTCCGATTTATGTATGAATAGGGATGGGTATGATTTGAATAATTTTCAAGATGGTTTACGTAAATAACGCGAGGAATATAACGCTAGTTGACGTAAACGGTGCATTGTGATGTTGCATCTAGCTGCGATATGTTTTCTTTCAAACCAAACAATCGCAGCCACTTTCCTTGAATTGTGAACACCGACGATTTCAAAGCCGACGCGCTGATTGACTGACATAAAGTTCATCTGAACATGACCCCTAATTGGGTTATGTCAAATCTACTTATGCAGAGTATACGACGCGGATCTAAGAAGTCTGATTTTAATTAGATTGTGTACATTCATTCAGAGTGTCGTTAAAATACATTTGCAATTTGTATATTCCCAAAGACAGATGTTGAATAAACCTATACATTTTATATACATGTGTACGTGTATGAAAACAGATAAAATGATTTAAAGAAACTTCTCGTCGGGAAAGATTGAAATATTTTTGGGCGGGGAGAGGGTTGTGAACAGTCTGCACGAAACGCTAGACATGACCTGCATGCTTTGATTTTTTTTCCCGGCATTATTTGTTTTATCATGGGGTTAGTTTAAACAAGGAATAGTTTAATGACTTACGAACATATTGGAATAAAAGGAAATGGATATTTTTTAACTTCGGAAATAAAGGAAAAACATGCATAAATTGTATCGTCATGGAATATTTATTATTTAACTTTATTTATTCATTGCTCTATTAAATTCATTGGAAAAGTCGCGTCTGTATCGCTATTTTGTACATTCATCTGAGTGTCGTTAAAACACGTGTGTAATTTGTATTTCCAGGCCTCTTTTCAAAGACAGATCTTGAATAAACCTATACATTTTTACATACGTGTATGACAACAGATACAATGATTTAAAAAATTCTCGTAAGACTGGAACATATTCTCGGGTGGGAGGGGGGGTGCATCTAAACATAGAATTAGCCAGTCGATAAGAACCTGTCATCTTGGATAAGAAAGGAAGATACAAAACCAAAAGAAACAATCAAAATATGATTGAAATAAATTGAGAAATAAATCATATAAATGAAGATAAAATAAATAATGCGATATTGGAGCGGATCTAACATCCAATTTTAATTAAATTGTTACATTTGCCTCAATCTTAAACCTATGGAAAACTCTAACATTCAGTTTTGAGAGACAAAAGATATAAACACCTCTTTTGTCATATTTCAATTGCCGTGCCCCCCCCCTCCCCCCGCCGATTTTCACACCTTTTGTACGATGTAAAAAAAAAAAAAAAAAAAAAAAAAAAAAGGGGGGGGGGGCCTTGGAATTTGCGTAGAATATACAAGTTAATCACAGGTCAGTCTTTGCATTATGCAGAGAGTTCCAATAAATGATTTTGATGAAAATATTTTTCATTTAAAAAGGGAAACTTGATCATACAAATGTAACAAGGCAAATGAATTATTAAATTCCTATATACCAAAAAAAAAAAAAAAAAAAAAAAAAAAAATAACGAAGGCAGAGATATTATACATGTCTCGATCTGCACTTGCTAGAAACTACCATTGAAGGGTGAGAAAGTGGCATTGGATTTTCTTATAGACATTTTGAAATAAATTCCCAACAATGTTTACCTGTCCTACGTACATCCCATGCCGAAATGACTTGCACGGTCTGTATGTTTCTAAGGGCGTGGTTTCAATGATCTGCACGTTTCTATGGGCGTGGCTTGATCATGCACGGAACGATTCTTGCACGAAACGATTTGCACGGAACGCTGAACGGTCTGCACAAAACAGTGAACGGTCTGCAGTGGACGGTTTGCACGAAACGGTGAACGGTTTACACAGAACGAAACGAAACACTTTGGAGGAGTAGTAGCATGCTTCAGGGTCTCTACGAGGACCATGCATGCATGTTCATATGAGTAATTTAACATTAACTTGATACCTGCACGTATACGCGAATTGTAGAATTACCATGATGGCCTCTTTGCTAGTTACACAGGTGCAAAGGAGAGTACATTTAGAGACAAATTAACACTTACGTATTATACTATCTTACTGACAGTATCTAAGTGAGCATACAATTACTGAATACCAAAAACTTTTAATGAAAATTTGGCTATCAACAAAAAAAATCTTAATTGATATTATTTATATATGTATATTAATTGACTTGATCAATATATCTTTAATATTTATTTACAAATTGTCTGATAAACAGAGACATGGTATTTGTGTATAGGCAGCAAATAGGAGGTATATAGAAAATAAAGAACTACGCACACAAACTCTGGATTCTGGCCTATATTTTCAACTCGTATATTTTCAAAAGCTTTGCGATTTCGCTATATAATGAAATTTTTTTAAATGCAAAGTATAATTCATTAGTAATTGATTATTTATGATAATTGTGAAAAAGACTGTGTTTAACGGGGGGGGGGGGGGGGGGGGGGGGGGGTATTTCTATAATGAAATGAGTGATTTTTACCTGAATCGTACGTTACATATCTATATATTGACATAAAAAATGATAACTTAAAAATTTACCAGAAGGTATAGGCAGTGAAAAACAATTCAGTTCTTTCATATATGTTTCATGTATGCATAGAAACTAATTTTAAGTTTGTTTTTAAATGTCTAGTTTTTATTTCTTTTAGGTGTGGGATCGAGTTTTATCAATTGAACTTTCTGATGGAACTGCAGTGAGAAATGCTCTACTGAATGAATTGAAAAAAAATTTGCTGTTGACTCTTGATAGAAAGGTAAATTTTGCCTTCATCTATTTAGGAATCATGAATACATGAAGCCATTACAGACTACTATTCCCAAGGTGGGGCCACAGTTTGGATTTAAAGACCTTAACCTATATAAGTCCTTATTTCTGAGCTTTGTGGTGGGCCATATATGCCTCTTTTTCTATGTGTGTTTGTTTTTCCGGCTGACTGGAGGGTGGTTTAAAAAAAATACATGCCATGGCCTTTAACATGTGGTAACTACTAAGTGTAATCAATTGTTAAAATCATGTGCAAGCATCCTCATGTAATTTATGTACATTGTATTTCTAGACATCATCAACAAAAGAAGACTTGGTGGAAATATATTGCAGTGGAGCAGAAGAATTCAATTCAACTGTGCAAGAAATTCTTGGAAACTATGCATTTCAGGTTCAGTGTGTTAGAAGTTAAAACCTTTTAACTTTGAAAATGGATTTCAAACCATTTGTGAAGATGGTTAAAGTTAATAGCTTCCACTTTGGAAAAAGTTCTTTATGTGTGGCCTTCTCCCCACCAATTGAAATCAATCTTGCTTATAGTTACATGAAATATTACCTACCTATCAGCATTCTATTACATACACCTTATGAATGTCTTTCTGATACCAGGGTAAAGCATTCCATTCAAACTGTTCAGTATTCTTTTCTCATATATCAACTATTTGTTTTCATTTGAGTGTTCATTCTCACAATTTTAAACTGTTCTTCCATTGTTCATTCAGAACCTATAGTTGAAGTATTTGTCATGACAGATGTTTTGTTAATTAGTTGTCTTGTGTCTAGTTTGAAAATGTTTCACTCATAAAGATATGTCACCAGCTTCAGGTGAAATATCACAAATTTTGACTTACACTGATATCAGATTATAACTAGCAATGAGGGTTCTTTGTTGTGCCAACACACAAGACTTTTGTTTTTGTATAAGGTCATGTTCAAAAGACCCATGACTCTCACTTTTAATGTTAATTGAAGAAGTAACAGTTAAATGTCTGTGCCAGGATTGAGAATTTAACACTCAGCTGGTTTCTGAGTGACAAAGGAAGAACTCTCACCATTAGGATATTGTGATTGGTTGAAAATAGGTATATGAATCTAGAAGTAGCTGAAGATGCCTTATATATTAGGTTTGACATGGTGCTGAAATCAAGGTTTTGAAGTGAGTGCCCTATAGCCACTAGGCTTCTGTGACTAGTCAAATTTAGAGCATTGCTACCAATGTGCACACTGTGTAGCCTTGATCATTACATGTTGTCATGCTAAGTTAATTTAATCATTTTTAAAATTGCTTTATCATTGAAATTTGATCATGAATACAGTGGTTTTTAAAAAATGATTTACAGGCACTTGAGAAAGGATACATATGTGAAGACAGGATTATGAGTGGTCCAGGAGCAACAAGATATGGCAGCATGTTGTCACGCCTTTTTGAAAGATCTTGGGAGAAACATCACCTGTCAGAATCAAATCCAAGACCAATTCTGAAGTTCACATTGTCATGGAAACCTTTTGTTCATTTTCTTGAAATGCTTTGTAAGTTCATCACATACTTATATACATCTACATAATAAGTAGTATCATATTTTGGATGTATATTCCCTTGTAGTTGAATGACACAGTCTCGGCCAGAAACAAATCTTACAGAAACCCCAATTTGAAACACAAAGTTTAGTTTCTGTGTCTGCTCTTCATCTGCTAGAGCAAGCAGACACGAAGCAGCTGCAAAACGGACACAGCAGACACTTTGTTGTTGCATATCAGTTGCCTTTGAGTGGAAGCTGTTACTGCATGCCCATATAGCCACACAGGTCTAATGTAGGTTGGGTTGTGATTGCCAGATGTTTATTAGTGTGGATTGGAAGAAGCTCCCTGAATTTGTTCCAAGCAGATACTGATACAATTTCAAGCCTCTCATATCACTAAGTTTTACCTCTGTCATAGGCTTCCATCAATAGGTCGAGTGAGTCCATGACAGTGCGGTCACTTGAATTTTGGGTCAGGTTTAAGTGGATCATAGATTCCACTACATTTCTTATGTACCCATTTTGAGCAGCTGATACAGAAGATGGAATTCCTGCCTGTACCTCTTAGACATACCGCACAGGGGTACTTTATAGAATTTCTCAGCTATTCCCTATTCAAACCAGAAATCATCAATTGGGTTTTACCTATGTTCACCTTGAGTCCTTTCACCTCCAAGCTCTTCTACCACTTGGCCACTATTTCAATCAGCAACTCAATGGAAATGTGAACAACTGCTAGGTCATCAGCATATTGGAGCTCCCATAGACAGCCTGTCCGAAAATGGAGTGATGGCGCTTTCAGCACAATGATAAACAGCAACGGACTCAAAACAGATCCTTGATTAACACCAACATTGACATTAAATTCATCACTGTAGCCATCTCCTACACAAACATGACTTCTTGCATTAGAGTATATGATCTGCATTCTTTAACACCTAAGTTATGCATCGTCCACCAGATAACTTTCCTTTGTACCTAGTTCAACGAAAGCCAAGTATAGGGGATTGTTGGCTGTGATGAGTTTGTATGATGAATATGGCATTGATGGTTCCTCTCTCTGGCATGAAACCATGTCATCATTTTATTCAATATGTGAAAATTCTTTTTAGCTCACCTGAGCTGAAGGCGCAAGTGAGCACCTTTCTGTTTTCTGGTGTCATTGTCTTAAACTTTTCACGTTTTCATCTTCTTTTGCAGAACCACTTGGCACAAATTATCATTGGGTGAAGGGGATTCAACTTTGGTCATGGTCAAATGAAAGGCAATGCCCTTCTTCAAGGGGAGATAATAACAAAGTAGTAAAAATACACTAACAAATTTTAAAAATCTTCTCCACAACCAGTGGACCATTTTCATTCAACTTATTATGAATCATTCTTGGGTGAAGGGGATTCAAGTTTGTTTGAATAAAGGGCCATGTCCCCTTCAATGGAAAGATTATCACAGAAATGCAAAAATAGGGTGGGGTCATTTAAGAATCAATATTCTGAGTGATACTCTAATGCAGAATATATATTCTTGCATTTACATCAATTAAAAGGATGTGTTTATTCTTCAATGAGCACAAATTCACTATTTCCCACCATCTAATCTGCCCCTGCGCGAAGGGTGGGTGGGTATTATTAGTCCCGCTAGGACAGTTCTAGTTTACACATGAATGACTTGTACATTTGTAATCTCACTTATGAATGTTAGCAAATGCTTTTCTCAATGATGTTTCACAAACAAAATTTACAATACACACATAGTGATGGAAATGTTTTCTGTATTACAGATCAAAATAAGAAATCGAATGTTTTGACTGGTGATTGTCAGATCCATTTCACTCAAGCAGCAACATTACTGAAGGAGATGCTGAACAAACTGCTTACAGGGACAATGTGCATCGGAGACATTGAAATGATAAATGAATACGTGGACTCTTTTTTGCGCACAAACAGTGTTATTTGGAAGAGTGAAAAGAAGGAAGACTTGGATCAAACCCTTGTGAGAGAAACATTGGTTTTAAGATGTAAAGAAATCAGGAAATTTCAAGAAATTCAAACATATGTTGGTGTCCTGGTTCACATGTGTCAGCACTTCCCAGGTTAATATATTATCATAAGTTTTTATGCCCCAGAGATCGAAGATCGGGGGCATATTGTTTTTGCCCTGTCTGTCATTCTGTAATTCTGTCATTCTGTCCGAAACTTTCACCTTGCTAATAACTTTTGATCAGTAAGAGCTAGAGCTTGGATATTTCACATGACTATTCCTTATGACAAAACTGTTCCATGGGTACCAATGTTTTTTGACTCTGTGACCTTGACCTTGGAGTTTGACCTACTTTTTGAAAACTTTAACCTTGCTTGTAACTTTTGAGCAGTAAGTGCTACAGCTTTGATAATTAACATGAGTATTCCTTGTGACAAGACCTTTTCGTGGGTACCAACATTTTTGACTCTGTAACCTTGACCTTGGAGTTTGACCTACTTTTTGAAAACTTTAACCTTGCTAATAACTTTTGAACAGTAAGTGCTAGAGTTTTGATATTTCACATAAGTATTCTTTGTGACAAGATCTTTCTACTGGTAACAAGATATTTGTCTTTGTGACATTGGCCATCTTTGGAATTGGCCATTATTGGGGCTTTTGTTTGTTCTTTGTTCTTGTGATTATAACCTCCATGGGCTTCTTGTTTCTTAAACTGCATTTTAGATTTCCTGTGACTCATTATTAATTTTGAGATCAAGTAAATGCCAGGCAAATTTGACTAAAGCCATACCACTATTCAAGCTGTTGCATAGCTTAAATAGAGGTCTATGGCTGCATTCAGATTGATGCCAGGCACTAGTCTACATATATTCCAGTGGACCTGGCAGACATTGATAGGCAGATGGAAAAGTTGTCACATCTAGATGACAAAATGTTGTGTGAAGTCTGCAAACCAGCTATCATTGAGAAAGTGTCTGACCTGGAGGCTTATGATCCAGTGGTGATAGCCTTCAAGATGTCTCCTGACATGCAGGCAGTGTTGCAAGATCTGAAACGGTAAGTAAGATACATGTATACATACACTTGTTATACCCCCCGAACGAAGTTCAAGGGGGTATATAGGAATCACTCTGTCCGTCTGTCCGTCTGTGCAGATTTGTGTCCGGGCCATAACTTGTTTGACTTAGGCACACCATATTTGGCACACAGGTGGATCACCATGAGATGATGTGTCGAGTACCTTCATGACCTCTATATGACCTTGACCTCAAGGTCAAAATTAAAGGTTTTTTTTTACAATGGATTCGTGTCCGGGCCATAACTTCTTTGTTCTTTGACATAGGCATACCATATTTGACACATGAGTGTATCACCATGAGACGATGTGTCATGTACCTTCATGACCTCCATATGACCTTGACCTCAAGGTCAAAATTAAAGGTTTTTACAATGGATTCGTGTCAGGGCCATGACTTCTTTGTTCTTTGACATAGGCATACCATATTTGACACATGAGTGTATCACCATGAGACGATGTGTCGGGTACCTTCATGACCTCTATATGACCTTGAGCTTTGACCTCAAGGTGAAAATTGATTATAGGGTTTTGACATAGTCATACCAGAAGACATGGGTGTATCACCATGAGACTATGTATCATGTACATTCATGACCTCTTTATGACCTTGACCTTTGATCTCAAGGTCAAAATTATAGGTTTATGCCATGGATTTGTGTTCGGACTATATCTTCCATTTTCTTTTACAAAGGCATACCATAGTTTACACTCAGGAAAGAGGTAATTTATACCTATTAACAAACCCTTTGAAAGATTGGGGTAAGCGGATGATATTCTTAGTGAGCATTGCTCACAGTACCTCTTGTTATATATGACAGAACATAATCATTTCTATAGGTTACATGAGTCAATCATCCACATTTTACTTAAACATAGCTGTAATTTTAATTTTATTTGACCCAATTGTTTTTTCTATTGTTGAATTGAAGTAATATTTAGTCATATATCTGACAGTGTACAACTTTAGTGTTGTGAAAACAGTTTACTTTAAATGATGTTATTTTAAAATGGGTGAATTTATTGGAGATTTCCAATGCTGTATGGTCTAGGGACTGCCTGCTATTGTCTAGAAACCTTTGGTAGAATTATTATATCATATATGCATAGTTCACAACAAATTCATACAAACCTGGCCATGTTGTGCTTTGTTCAGTCAGACATGAATAAATTTATTATGTCATTCTCTGTTATTGGTTCGTAACTATTGAATCAGTGGTAGCTAATTATTTTAAGCTGGGTGGTAGTATGTTACATGTAAATGTTGGTAAGTACCCCAGCAAAACCTATCAGAACAGTTTTTGAATTATTCAGAACTATTCATGATTTGTTCTTGAACTTTTCTTCCTGATCATTCTTAAACTGTACCTCACCTGTAACTTTTTAGCTCATCTGACCCGAAAGCTCAAGCGAGCTTGCCTTGATCACCTGTTGTCCATCTGTCTGTTTGTCCATTTGTTAACTTTTTAAATTTTCGACTTCTTCTCCAGAACCACAGCACCAATTTCAACCAAACTTGGTAAAAAGCATCTTAGGTGAAGGGCTTTCAAGTTTGTTCAAATGAAGGGTCATGTCCCCTTCAAAGGGGAGATAGTCACAAAAATGCAAAAATAGGGTGGGGTCATTCAAAAATGTTCTTCTTCAAGAACCACTGGGTCAGAAGTGCTGAAATTTACATGACAGCTTCCTGCTGCTGCTGTAAACTCTGTTTACCTGATCAGGATGTGAGCGGTAAGTTAATGGTACAGGGGTTTCAACAGTCTCAATTGAAGTCAGCATTTCGCAAATTCTATGGTCGTTGTAATTATCTAGTTCGTCTGGACCGTGGAAAATTGTAATTTCGTCTGACAAGTGCCAGATTGTCTTTGAAAAATACTGATCTTTGCAGAGTCAATACATATATAGCAACATGAAAAACTCTGAAAAATACGTAGATAACTTGTGGCCTGTATAGCAAAACTCTTTTAAGATGACAATTATCTGTTTATACAACCTAACATTGGGTCAAATGCTGTCTGACATGTTTCATACCGATTGTTAGGCCGTTCTTGGCACACTGATTTTGACTGTGGATAACTCCGTTTACCTGATCAGGATACCGGGCTCACGGCGGGTGTGACCGGTCAACAGGGGATGCTTACTCTTTCTAGGCACCTGATCCCACCTCTGGTATGTTCAGGGGTCCGTGTTTGCCCAACTATCTATTTTGTATTGCTTTATAGGAGTTATGATGTTGATCATTGTTCATTATCTTCACCTTTCATAATGCAGATTCAAATTTGTTAAAACCATGACCCCTGGGGGTAGGCTGGAGCCACAGATGGGGATCAAAGCTTTATATGCAAATATATAGGTAAAATCTTTGAAAATATTCTTCTGAAGAATCACTGGGCCAGGAAAGTACAAATTTACATAAAAGCTTCCTGACATAGTGTAGATTCAAGTTTGTAAACATGGTCTTTGGGAGTAGGTTGGGTCCACGATAGACATCAAAGTTTTACATGTAAATATATAGGGAAAATCTTTAAATATGGGCCAAGGTGTTAAATATGTGGCGTCGATGGCCTAGTGGTTAGGCTGTCAGACTCTTAACTGAAAGGTCGTGGGTTCGAGTCCTGGCCACGGCAGGGCCGACGTTGTGTCCTTGGGAAAGGCACTTTACATGAATTTCCTCACTCCACCCAAGTGTAAAAGAGGTACCTGGCTATAGACAGTGAAAGATATTGTGAGAATGTTAGTGCTCTAGCGCCTGTAACGGCAGCTTGAACTGTATGCTTCCCAGGAAGCTGAGAAAGTCCTAGATTGATATAAGGTCTGCCAGGGTAATAATGTATTGTAAAGCGCTTTGAGCAGCATACGCTGGAAAAAGCGCTATATAAAACCAATCATTATTATTATTATAAATTTGACGAAAAATGAACATTTCAGGAACTGCACCTGTGGTATGTTTTACAAAACAACTTGCGGGAAAGTCCCAAGCTTTAAATTGTATTACAGTTATTGCTTTAAATGAATGAAGTAAAAGTTTTCTGAGGCTTAATTTTCAGCATTTTAAAAAAAAATCATTCTGCATTTAGAGTGAATGATCATACAATAAACTGGAAAAGTCATAAGTCGTAAGTTCTTTTGTCAAACGCACACTCAAGATGTTCAAGATCATGGAATTTTTAAAAATTAACAAGAATCGAGGAAGAACTAAAGTTCTTGAACTTGTCAAGAACAAACTTGAATAATTCTGGTAATATCCCGAAATGTTAAATTCTTGTCTCACGATCATTGAATGTTTCATGAACAGTTCTGTTAAAATGCATGAACAAATAAAGGATAGTTCATGAATACAAAACCACGAGGATCATGATATGAAATACACTAGAATAGGTGAAGAGCTCAAGGTTCTTTTAAAATTGGTCAAGAACAGAGGTGTTCTTGAATAATTCTGGTAATTTCCTGTAATTTTATGTTTCATGAACAGTTCTGGTACAATGAATGAAATTAAGGACAGTTCATAAACATGTTATGAGAACGTTTCAAGAATTACCGGGGTATGTCTCCCCTCTTCCAGGGGAAGGCATTGTTTTTGTACTTTCTGTCCGTCTGTATGTCTCAAAATCTTGTGAACGCTTCTCCTCCTATATGGGTTATCGGATAGATTTGAAACTTTGTACAACGCTTCATTGCCATTTGTAGATGTGCATATTGTGAGCTATTCTGATCACTTTTTGTCCAGCGTCAGTCCCATCTGTCTGCCCATAAACTTTTAACATTTTTGACTTCTTCTCCAGAACCTTCTCAAAAACCACTGGGCCAATTTCAATCTAACTTGATACAAAATCATCCTTGGGTGAAGAGGATTCAAGGTTGTACAAGTGAAGGGCCAAGTTCCCTCCAAAGGGGAGATAATAAAAACAGTACGGGGTCAATAAAAGATCTTTATAAGATCCACTGTACCAGAAAAGTTGAAATTTATATGAATGCTTCCTGACATAGTAAAGATCTTCTCAATAACAACAGGGCCATGTATGCAATCATCTCCAGGTAGTTCAGATTGAAATATGTTCAAATCACAACCATCAGAGGGGGGGGGGGGGGGGGGGTCCACAATAGGGGTCAAAGTTTTATTAGGTCATCTGTTGAACATTTTTAACTTCTTGATAACTACCATATTCCAATTATTTTGATATAAAGTATCTTGGGGACAAGGGGGACATAATTGTAAATTTCAGGATTCCTGTGCCCCAGGGTCCTGAAGGGCAAAGCAAAAACTGCTAAAAACTGACCTATTTTCAAACTCTACAACTGCACATGTGTAAGAAAATCTAAATGCAGAAGTGCAAGAAGGCCTCTTCCAAAATTGTAAATTTTCATGATATTGTAAATTTTATGATCCTATGGGTAAGGGTTTGGTTCCAGGGTGGAGTCGAAATTACGATAGTAATTATTGTCTTTATCATTTGAAAGACTTCCTTAAGTCTGCTGTTATAGTATTAATTTAGGAAAAGCAAAAAAGGGTGTACCAAATTTGTGAATTTCACAACCCTAAGGTTTTGAATCTGGGATGGGTCCAAATTAGTCATATTGTGTTGATGTTGCATATATTAAGTAAAACCTTTCATCAGTACAGGCACTTTCAAGGCCATTTAAGTTTAAGAACACATCTTGTTTTTTATGTGTACTTTTGCTGAGTATTGGAATGAAGATTAACTATTCAGAACAGGATTTTTTTCTAGATTCCATAGCCCTTGGGGCTAGTGAAACTTTTAACTAATACTCAGGGGTCGAAATTAATTTTTTTCACCACTAGCAAATTTTAGCTAGTGGATTATTTTCCAACTAGCAAAATTGAGCTTTTACTAGCATTTTTCAATCGATTACTGTTTAACATGAATTTAAGAAAACAAGCATGTCTCTTTATCAAAATTTTGGGAAAATCTTTCAAAATCTCCTTTAAAGTGCAATAACAAAAATAACATTGCGAATTCTTTCATTTAAAATTCAATGAATTATCAGACAACATACATGGTGCGGGTCATAGGGTACACTTGTGCGGCGTACTAGCTGTCCAGAGATCTACCACCTATTTACAGCATCATGTGGATTGAAATCTTGAAGACTGTTTGCGCCACTTCAAACTATATGTTCAAAACTTTTGGAAATTTCATCTAAAAAAATTCTAGTTGAAAAGAAAACCCCGCGAACTCGAAGTGTTTGACTATAGAGTACAGGAGGACACCGCGTGAAACGGTGACACTAACACTGTCATGTGTTGTTTCATGTAGACATGAACGAGGTCAATATGCTTGCTATTTAAATCAGACGTCTCTGAGACGTCCGAAGTGTGTATGAAGTAGGCCATCTTCGACATCACTGACTGAGATGACCTTGGTCTTAGTTATTTATTCGATCCACGTTTACTTTTTCAATACTTGTATATTCATTCTGTAAAGCGTTTCTATGCACATTAAGACAAAATTATTGTAAACTTCAAAGTACAACCAATAAACCGAGGAAAAAGATTGGGGTTTTTTCACTCGCAAAAAGTTGCGATCACTTGTGATTTTTTACTCGTAAATTCAATTTTTAACTCGCATTTAGCGAGTATTTCCCCTTAATTTCGTTGCCTGATACTCAAGTGACCAATAATGGCCTGTGGACCTCTTGTATGTGAATATACATGTATAGTTAACATCTTTGAAAATCTTCTTCTCAAGAAGAGCAGGGCCATGGTGTAGTCATATTTATATGCAAGGATCTTGCAGTAGAGCAAATTCAAGTTTGTTTAATTCAGGGGCCAACAAGGTAGGGTGGAGCCATAGTAGATCATATATTGATATGAAACTATACAGGAAATTAATGAAAAAGACTCTTTTCAAGACCACACTAAATCACATCAAGAAAATGCATATTAACTTGTGAATACATGACTATGATACAAAGGCATATAATGTATGCATTATGTTTGGCTGTTTGATTTTTGTTGTTTATTCCCCAAGAATTCTTTTCAAATAAGAGGGGGTGGGGGGGGGGGGGGTGAAATTGCTCTGCAACAATGCACAATGCAACAGAGTTCTCTTGCTCTGGAAAAATGCAATTTATTTGTTAGTAAGGAAAATTAAGTCATATACAATTTAATGTACCTGTATGTTAAAATTTTACGGTACCAATTTTGATGCACTAGATGGGCATTTCGGCAAATAATGTCTCTTCAGTGATGCTCAACCTAAATTTTTGAAATCCGAAATAACATTAAACTTTGAAAGAGCTGTTTTAGGGAAAAAACAGAGTGCCAAAAAGTGGAGTCAAATTCGTCTAAGGATAAGAACCATGCATGAGGGAGATAATCCTTAATTTTGAAATGAATTTCTAAAATTTATCACAGCAATTTAATATACATCCGTATTTTCAAACTAGTAACGAAGTACTTTAGCTACTTGGCTGTAGAGACCCTCGGGGACTACCAGTCCACCAGCAGAGGCCTCGACCCAGGGTCATAATGTAAAACTTGTACGGTACCAATTTTGATGCACCAGATGCGCATTTCGACAAATAATGTCTCTTTAGTGATGCTCAACTGAATTTTTTGAAATACGAAATAACATTAAACTTTGAAAGAGCTATTTTAGGAAAAAGACAGAGTGCCAAAAAGTGGATAAAAAGATAAAAAGTGTATCAATTCCTATTTGTGTATAATTTATGAAATCATTATTGGAATATTTAAATTTCAGATTGATCGAATGAACATCTGAACACTATTAGACTCTAATAATCCCTCAAAAGACATCAATCGACTTGGATTGATGCTCTGCTTTCAATGTGTTGAATGAACTTCATTCCTTTCACCCTAAATGTGTCCTACAAAACTAGCTTGTAATTGACTGGTCAACCTTTTCTCTTCTAATTGATAGGGTATCCCAGGGATCTCTATTTTTGAATATGTGGACTAAACAAGGAAGGTTGGAAGAGACCAAAAAAGGAAGTCCTCTGACTGTTGATGAAGTTATGGAAAACGTTTGGCAGTCTGTACACCCAGCCTGGATCAGACTTAGCAAGCGTATTGCTAAAGGAGACATTACTTTCAAGGAATTTCAGGATCACTTCAGATATGTGTCAATTGATAACTTGGAAGAGCAGTTAGAATACTTAGCTGTAGGCAAGAGGGATTGGATTCAAGAACGATTACGTCAAGTCCATCAGCACCGAGAACTAGAGCAGTGTGTCAATGGTGCCAACGTCATTCTGAGAGTTGTCAGAGAATATGACTTAAAGGGCAATTTTGAACCCATTGAGATGATCGTGAAAATGGTGATTATTATGATTTTAGTTGTTACATGGATCAACGCTTTTATACCTTACTTATGTTTAGGTCACAGGAGCTGAAAACACAATTGAGCTTTTCTGATCACAATTTGTCCGGCGTCTGTCCATCCGTCTTCATTGTTTAAAAATCTTCTCTGCTTTCTAAATTGTACATGCATGTAATAGTGAATGCATGCATACAATCATATACATGATTTAATGTACCCTGTACAATGTTTTTTCTAGGTGCAAGGAACGGGCTTGGATTCCAAAATGAATGCGTTTAACACCTCCTTGATAGTTGCGTGTGACATCTTGAAGGGAATAGGAGAGGAAGAGACCAAGAGTCTGGAGGAATTCATTAATTGCAAACAGCTTATCGAGTGGTTGAGAACATCAATGAAAAGTAAGTTATCATGTTAGTATTTGGATAAAATAGTGGCAGATTTGTATCATACTTTTCAAATATATAAAAAAAATTCTAAAAGGGAGAAATGACCATCTTGAAACAAAATGTGGATGTGTGGTCATTTTTGTTATGACCAAATAAATTAAGTGATGTTTATACACAACAAAGCATTTGACTTTCATTTGTTATTCAGTATTATATACACTTAGTTATGGAGTTGTGCAGTATGCACAGAGTTGATGAAGTAATCTGGTATTAATATAAGAGAAAGTTATGTTTAGCAACAGAAAATACAGCTTGCTCCACTTATATTGAAATCACTTACTTATATTGAAATAAAACTAAATTACTAGACGCAATCTCTCATTTTCTGTGCTTTATATTATCAGATAAATTGAAATGGCCATCCCACAAAACATAAAAACTTTGTCGTTGGACACAAAATACAAATTAGAAAATGCAATAAAAAAGAATTTTTTAAAGAGAGCATGTCGGAATATGAAATAGTGAAGGATTTTGTGATTCATTAACTCCAGTACTTTATACATAATTTCAAACAACGCGCCACTATCACAGTGTGTTGAAAATAGTTTTTGCAACATTGGATTTTGTTTATTTTGAACTTTGGTTGTATAGAAAGAAAAAGGTTGGCCTCCTGAATTTCAATGTATCGAGAGTAAGCTGTAATCAGTTCTGCATTCAAATCTCCTGAAATAAATGAAAAATAGACAAAAAGCGTATGTTAATATATCTATTGTTTTGACTTAATGACTTCAGTATAGATTTTAATTACTCCATTTTTAACATAGTCCAAATTTTTATACTCTCTGAAAAATTTCGGAGGAGGATATAGTCATCCTCATGTTTGTGCATCCTTCTGTCTGTCCATCCATCTGTCTGTCCGAGCTCTTATCTCCCAAACCTTTCATCAGAAATTGATATACGATGTAATTAATCACAATTGTTCCTTGAGACAAGGACTTGAGGGCCATGGTCTTTTTGATGTAATAAAAGTTGCCATCTCCTAAACTCTTATTACTTTCTGATAATTGATTGCAAATATTCGTTTGGACAGGAGACTTTTGGACCAAGGTCATTTTGAATAGGTCAAGGTTACTCAGAAGATACACCTTATATTTCAACCAAACTTGATAAAAGACATCCTTGGGTGAGGGACTTTCAGGTTTGTTCAAATGAAGGGCCATGCCCATGTCTTATGGGAGATAATCACAAAAATGCAAAAGAATAGGATGGGGTCATTTAAAAATCTTATTCTCAAAAACTGCTGGGCCAGAGGAGTTGAAATTTACATGAGAGCTTCCTGACATAGTGCACATGATAAAACCATGACCCCCGGGAGTATGATGGGGCCACAATAGTTTTACATACAAGAATATAGGGAAAATCTTTGAAGATCTTCTCAAGAACCACTTGGCCAGAAAAGTTTCCATTTTCATGAAAGCTTGCTGACA
>NC_079166.1:55238123-55265623 GCF_947568905.1 Ostrea edulis | reverse complement strand
TTTTACATGCAAATATATATGGAAAGTCTTCAGATATGGGCCAAGGTGACTCAGGTGAGCGATGTGGCCCATGGGCCTCTTGTTTTGGTTGTGCTTGCAGATATTCATTTCATATTTGGTACATTGCTTTACCATATAACAAGTTACAGATCGAATTCGAATTTCATCTTGGTCCGTTGATTTCCCATTAAGTTATGGCCCTTGGACGTAGAAATATAGCATGAATTGTTATTTTACATCCAAGTTTCTTATCTCTGTAGATAAGAATTAAGAATACTACACTCATTAAAACTTCTAGCATAGTAATGCAACAATATAGCTAAATTATTCATGATCATCTACATGTCACAGTTTATTGACTTGGTTTAAGAACTAAACTTAAGTAGAAATTTGTCTTTTGTAGGTCACCTGAGTAAACTTAGGTGACCTATTGCAATTTGTTTTAGTCCGTCGCCGTACGTTAGCAATTGATCATTTTTAACTTCTTCTTTTATATAACTACCAGTCCAATTCTTTTCAAATTTGGTACGAAGCATCATTGGGACAAGGGGGACATAAATTGTAAATTTCAGGACTCCAGCACCCCTGGGGCCCTAGGGATGGAGCAAAAACTGCCCAAAATTGCCCAATTAATTTTCAAAATTCTTCTTCTCAAGAACCACACACATGTAAGAAAAACTAAATGCATACCAAAATTGTAAATTTTATGATCCCCGGGGTAGGGGTTCTGACCCCAGGGTGAGGCCCAACTTGTTATAGTGTTTATGTGTAAAACACTTAAATAACATCTTCTTTAGTGCTATTGATACTAAATTGAAAGTTAATAGATATTTAGAAAGAACAGGTAGTCCGTTACCAAAATTGTTAATTTGATGATCCCAGGGGTAGGGGTTTTGGTATCAGGGTGGGGCCAAAATGGTCAGTTATTAAATGTGTGAACAATAGACATTTTTAACTTCTTCTTGGTAACTATCATTCCAATTCTTTTCAAATTTGGTATGAAACATATTTGGAACAAAGGGAACATAAATTGTAAATTTCGGGATTCCTGCACCCATGGGGCCTTAGGGGCAGGGCAAAAACTGCCCCAAAATGACGAATTTTCAAAAATCTTCTTCTAAAGAACCACACATATGTAAGAAAAACTAAATGCATAGTGATGTAGAGCAGGAAGGCTTCTACCAATATTGTAAATTTCATGATCCCCTGGGTAGGGGTTCTGACCCCAGGGCGGGGTCAAACTTGTTATATAGTGTTTTGGTGTAAAACACTTAGACAACATTTTCTTTAGTGTTTTTGATACTAAATTGAAACTAAATGGATAGAGCAGGTAGTCTTTTACCAAAATTGTAAATTTGATTTTCCCCAGAGTAAGGGTTTTGACCCCAGGGTGTGGCCAAACTTAGTATATAGTATTTATGTGTAAGTTTGCTGTATTTATGTGTAAGTTTGCTGATACTGTATAAAATCTAACTGTATTGCATACTTAGGAATAGCAGAAAAGGATTTACAAAAAATGGTGAATTTCACAACCCAACTAGGATTATGACTTTAGGATGAGTCCAAATTAGTCATATATTTTGATGTTTTAATTTAATACACCTATTATTGAAAGCCTTTCATCAGTGTATGCACTTTTGAGGGCAGTGAAGTTTTAAGAACACATCTTGTTTTATACTGTTACTGAACATTAGAATTTAGCTTAGATATTCAGAACAGGATTTTTTTTTCTAGATTTCATAGCCCATGGAAGTAGTGATACTTTTTCACTAGTATTCAGGTGACCGATAAGGCCTGTGGGCCTCTTGTCTTGGTCTAGTCTCTACTCGAATAGTAGTTGATTTCCAACCATTCCTATTCTGGTTCCCCAATTTTCCCTTTTACCATAACCTGCATAATGAACTTTGAATATTGTTGTGGTACAGTAATTTTTGCACCCGGTAGGGGACTACCAGTATGTATAGTGGTAGGGGACTACCAGTATGTATAGCGGTAGGGGACTACCAGTATGTATAGCGGTAGGGGACTACCAGTATGTATAGCCATGCAATACTCTCAGAATGCTTGTTTTTGTCTACTGTCTGTCTGGAGCAAGTTGTTTTCAGAATGATATCATCAAGTGCCATTTAAGTTTCAGCAATGAAACTAAGGAAGTTATCTCTATTGTGTTTATGGTCACCAGGTCACATATGAAAAGAAAAGGTCTCATATTGATGCCCATGTTTTTTAAGTTTTAGCCATCAAACTTCATATGAAGAGTTTCCATGACTTATGGATGAACCCCATTGTTTTGGGGTCAAGATCATTGTCACATGACTATATATTAAGAATTGGTTTCTGGATAATATCTCTAATACTATTTGAGTTTTAGCAATGAAACATTTGATGAGCCTTTATTCAAATAGGATGACCCCTATTGTTTTAGGGATGAAAGGTAGTCATAGAATTTCACATGAAGACCTCTTTTGTTTTGTGGGTCCAAAGGGCAAAGATTCACATCATATTATATTGCATGGATTGTACTTATATTATTACTATTATACTACATATCTTAACTATTGATGTATTTCTGTAGAGAGATACGAGCAGACACCTGGAATGGCTGAACAGCGTGAAATCTGCCCAGGGGTCAGTGGAGGTCACATCCATGAAACAAGCAGAGGCCATCAACTCTATAGGAATATACATGGTGGGAAAGATTGATCCAAACCTCCAGATGGAGAAACCAGTAAGTTAAATTGACTGAATGTTAGTGGTATTCTGTAATAGATAAGTGTCTTTTCCAGTATAGAGTAGACACAAGAAAGTTTGATAAATTCTTGTGGACAAAGTATCGTATAACGGGTATTTTCTGTGGGTGGAAATTTTTGCGATCTGATCCCTTTAGGTTAGCAAATTACATTCTTCATTTTCAATTTTTCTTGTTGCATTGTATACCTATTTATATATCAATTTTGTGATTGTAATTTTTGCGGATTTAACCCAAGGCCACAGTTTTTTAATTTATTGGTTTACGGATTTTAAAATTTAGGGTCACTAGGGAGAAAGAAAAAAAAAAAAACATTTTTAATATCTATCGTTTTATTTTCAATAAATCATTAATATTATTTCGTGAATACAAATAAACAAAACGTGTATTTTAAAAATATTAGATAAAAAATTATTTAGAGTGAATAGTACGTTATGAATTTTGAGACAAAAAATGCCATTTCAAATTCAGTGTATAACTAATACATGTATCTATGTTACACTTTGGTAGAACATAAGCCGAGAATGTATAAGGTGATATCTCTTTGATGTTGTAAAGTATCCAGTATTTATATAATGTTGTTCAGTAATTTTGCTGAATATGCTCAATAAAGATTTTACATTTACATAAACATAAAGAACAAAAAATATTACAAGCACTATTACAATTGTATGTAGTAATTCCATTTTAAATTTAATTTCAGAATGTTTATACCCCTATGAAATAATTTTAACCCCATTTTCCCCACATGACATGCCCATGAAATTCTCTACCATCTTTTTGAAAGAAATGTTTCTTGTTTTTCATTTTTATTTGATACTCAAATTCTTTCCACAACTACACAAGGTATACTAATTTACGAGAAATATGCATACCTTTCTGAGTTTATCTGGTCATATTTTTTTTTAAAGGCGTTCATTATAATATCAAAAGCATCTAACAATTTCTCACACTGTTCTATTCCCTGTTAGGATTTTTGACGGCAGAGATGCAATTACATGTATTCAAATACATTTATTATGACATGTACTGCTGTAGTATAAAGTCACTAGTTAGAATAATCTAACTGTGTCTTGGCACAGGCCCTTACCACACTCAAACCGGGTCCGTAGGACATTATCACTTTAAGGATAGAACATCCTATCTAGTAAAGTCGCGAACAAGTGTACCTTCATCTCATCTTTAAACACCAAAATAGCACTGCATTTTGTGTTATGTTAGCACTAAGAATACCGCCAATTGTATGAGGAATATTTATTTCTATCAAATCCTTTTTTTTTTTGGTCGTGATGAAATGCCATCTGTCATCTGTTTCGTCGACAAGAACGATATAGGTATCGTTACTGTCATCGTGCGTGGCCATAGCTGTTTACATGGTTTTTAAAAATACGGAATAAAGATATTTCGCAAAACGAATAGTGATTACCAAATACAAATCAATGGGTTTACGTTTCATGATTTTCTATTCGTAAAATTGAAAATGCATTTTATTTTTATTTTCGATTTGACATGTTGGGTAGAATCGGCGGAATAAAAAAAAAATTAGAAATTTGCATTATATTTTTTTTCCAATTCCCCAGAAATTAGGGTCGGCAGAAATAAAAAAACTGTGGCCTAACTGCAAAAAAGTAGACAACCACAGAAAGTAACCGTATATATATTTTTCAGTAGGTCTAAAGTTTTATGTCAAGCTACTAGTGGAGTGGAAAGGTATCATGCTTACATTTGATAGACAGGTGGATTTTCAGTTGTTCTTTTTGATGATACCTTTTGAAGAAAAATGAATTGTATCTTAAGTATTAGTTGGCTGATTTATATAATGTCAGTGGCAAATAATTCCACTTCATTCTGACTACGGTATTTGTATTGCTGTTGTGATGATAATAGTTCATTCTGCTCTTTAATTTGTTTTTAAAAAATTACCATTTATCTTGCTTTGTATGTCAAATGTTTTTTATTTGTAGCGAATAGATGATGTCCTGCAACTGCATGTACAGAAAGATGAGAAGGGGTCACGTCTTCCAAAAAAATACCAGTATAAAGAACTCCAGGAGCTTCAGAGTAAACTCATGTTGGTGGCCGGCAAGGCAGAAATGGGTAGAGATGATGTGGAGAGATTCACCATTGTAAGAAACCTGCATGAATACTGCATATTTTGCCAATCAAATTTCTGCAGTAATTGAATTAGAGGTAAGTAAAATGATGGACAACACTAAATAATTTGTGCTGATCTTTCGTTTATTTTTTTTAGGTGTTTGATGCAGTAGTAAGACTTTGCAATGTATACATCAAGCTTGTGTCATCTGGTTGTATTCTATTCGCTAACTGGCAAGCTAAATTTCTCTGTGATCCGGAGAGAACAGTGTGTGCCTTTGTCAGATTTGGTAGTGGGGAGGGATGCACTCAGTTAAAGGGCAGAAGAAATGAGGAGGAAGATATCAGCACTACAATTCCAAGACTGGCCAAATTCATGGAGATCTGCCTGAAGGAATGGCTGAAGTACATCGACCAGAAGAGGGATGAGTACCACCACCTAAATTTCTTCACTGTCGATCAAATGGTGATTTTGCAGAGAGAACTGGTTTTAATGGGTGGGGAGATAGAGCCATCGGATTTCATATATCCACTCTTATCCATCGTGAAACATGACTGTACAAAGATGGAATTGATTGGTGCTCTGAAAAAGGCTAAAGTTGATGTATCTCAAAGAGAGGCTGAACAAGAAGTAGAGATGGCTGAAGAAGAAAAGGATGAGGACATTGATTCTGATGGCGAAAATCAACTCCAGGCTACTGCTATTACAAAATTTATCTCTGCGATCACGGATTCAGGATACCCTGAGAGGTTGGCCAGAGAAGCTTTGAGGAAAGGCATTGCACCAGATGAAATTGATGAGGGTAATTGATATGTGCTTTTATCAGATACTAGATCGATTCTCAACCGTATTTAGATACATCATTGATTAAAATCTCTTGGCCAAATCCTTTTTGTTTTTTGGTCATGGCACCCACCATTTGAAATGAGTAATATCATGATGAATTTAATGTTGCGTTTCTGGTGCTGTTGATGATTTACATTTTCATATCAAACTTAATAGTTCTATTAGTGATTTCACAAGAAAGTTGTACATTTTTACAAGTGATGTGTTGTACAAGGTAATGATTTTGTCGATATGTTACTAGGTATAGTGTGGTGCGTGGAGCATGAGGACCAGGCAGAAATGGAGGTAGAAGTGAGTGAGGGGCAGGCCGAGGGGCCAGGGGTTGAGGATTATGAGGGCTGGACTAAATCTGAGGTGTCTATCTCCACCATGACCCAGGACATTCTGTCTAGTCTCCAATATGACAGAGAGTAAGGATGGTCATTCTGTTGTTACAAAAATACGGATTTTAAAATTGCACTCATAAATAAAAGTATATTTTACAATCATGCAATTTGCACATCTATCACCAATTCAAAGTGGTAATATATCAGGCTGTTTATGGGATAGGACAGTCCAACCTTTTCAGCAGAGAATTCTGTTGACATGGGAAAGCTAAGGATGAAGAAAATGAGAAGATTAATAATGACTGATCTTTATTGTTATAAGCGCTGCTGCAGCAGACACCCTGATCCCAGACCTGGAACAGCTGTGGAGGGAGTTCCTGTCCTCAATATCCTCCAGTGTGTCTGATTATCTCAGTGTGGAACATCTAGGGATCATTTTGAAAAGACTCTCAGAAACTGGTCAGTATACAATTAGGGATTTTTTTGATGACTTATGGAAAAGTAGTCCATGACAATTTCCATGATCAAGTAGTCATACTTTATTTATTCCCTGAGTGTGTTTTATAGCCATTTAAAATCTTAGATCTGCTCCAGAATTACAAATAATGCTGCCATTAGTATACAATGTAAGTTCTTATTATTATTCGTTTTATTTCAAATTCGTTGATGTCCCTGTCAGAAGCTGGACATCAAACATTATTAAAAGCAAATTGTATTTGTTCGCTGTTCATTATCTTCACTGTTTGTAATGTAAGCTTTCCAGCAGCATGAAAAATATTGAGAAAAACTATATAGGTCATACCATCACACAGTACAAGAAAAATCGTTCTAGAAGCAGGGGCAGGTCACTGTGGTTTACTTGAGATGGGTTGCTTTTCCATGCTAGAATATCTTTGACAAGGTTAAAACATATTTTGGAAATAATTTCCTATATTATGGCTCCCCTTCAAAGGGGATACATATTTTTGTCATTTTTCTTCTTATTCTTATTCTTCTTATTCTTTTTCTTCAACCAAATTTTGTCCAGGCCCTAACTAGAGAACCCTTTGACTTTAAGACTTCAAACTTGGAACATAAGGAGATGGTATGGAGGAGGGGTGCCCGCCCCCAAAACTTTTGACCTTGACCCACTTATAAAGTCAAGGTCAATATTTTACGTCAACATATAGTCCAGGCCAATAGCTGAGAACCCTTTGACATTACGATTTCAAACTTGGAACATGGCAAGAGGACATATATACAAGGTGCAATGCACCAACATTTTTGACCTTGACCCCTTTCTTCATTCAAGGTCAAATTAAGAAAAACATGAATAGACCATAACTTTAGAACCCTTTGACTTCAAACTTAGAATATGAGAAGGGGGAATGAGGAAAGGGGGAATTCCACCAAATTTTTTTTTACCTTGATCCATTTATAAAGTCAAGGTCAATTTTTTATATCAAAATATAGTCCAGACCAAAAGCTGACTTGACAACCGTTTGATATTAAAACTTCAAACTTGGAATATGGAGAGATGATATGGAAGAGTGCACCAAAATTTTTGACTTTGACCCCTTTCTTCATTCAAGGTCAAATTAAGAAAAACATGAATTGACCATAACTTTAGAACGCTTTGACATTAAGACTTCAAACTTGAATATGAGAAGGGGGAATGAGGAAAGGGGGAATTCCACCAATTTTTTTACCTTGACCCATTTATTAAATCAAGGTCAATTTTTTATGTCAAAATATAGTCCAGGCCAAAAGCTGACTTGACAACCGTTTGACATCAAAACTTTAATCTTGGAATATGGAGAGGTTAAATGGAAGAGGGGTGCACACCACAAATATTTTTTACCTTCATCCACTTACAGTGTCAAGGTCACTCTTTTACATCAAGACTATAACCTGAGAACTATTTGACATTAGGATTTCAAACTTACAACTTAGAAAGCAGATATTAAGACAAGATGTACTGTACCAAAATCTTTGACCTTGACCCATTTCTTCATTCAAGGTCACTCTTTTACATCAAAGTATAGTCAAGACTATAACCTGAGAACCCTTTGACATTTGGATTTCAAACTTACAACATGGAAAGCAGACATTAAGACAAGATGTACTGTACCAAAAATTTTGACCTTGACCCTTTTCTTCATTCAATGTCATGTTTAAAAAAAACTTGATGATTTCATAACTAAGATTTGTTTGACATCAAGACTGCAGACTTGTAATATGGAAAGGCAATATTGAGGAGGGGGTGCACATCACCAACATTTTTGACCTTGACCTACTTACATTGTCAAGGTCACACTTTTACATCAAAGTATAGACCTGACCATAACCTGAGAACCCTTTGACATTAGGTTTTCAAACTAACAACATGGAAGGCAGATTTAAGACAAGATGTACTGTACCAATTTTTTTTTTACCTTGACCCATTCCTTGGAAAGCAGACATTAAGACGCTTGCACTCATTATTGTTGCCCCAGTTATTAGACAATCAAACTTTGAAGGGGAGACATCTGTTGTTTTTGTGTAAAAAACAATACCCACTAGTTTATCTTGTGTTTATTTTGTTCTGAGCATTACAGTTACAATCCGAATGTTCAGTTCTGTGTAATAGTACTTTGTTTCTTCAGACATTGATTGTGAAAAATGAACGACTGGTCTGTGACAATAGATATCCAAAGTTGCATGGTTTTATTGTTGTGTGCGAGTCTCGGGGATATTTCTCATGGTTTTACAGTACATTTTTATCTTTTTCAGAAACATTTACTGTGAACCGACCATTCCTACCTTGCTTTGAGGAAGGTGTCCCAAATCTGTTGCTTTGTCCACAAGGTATGTATTTTAGTATCAAAGTAATGGGATATATATTTCATATTGGCTTGCCTAATCCAATCTCTATATTTCAGATTCTGACTATTCTTCAGGTCCATTGTAATGAATTGGACACAAAACTACATCAGATAAATGATATTCAACTTATTAAAGGAATTAGGACCATATCTTCTCTTGATTAAGAATGGAGAAAACATGATGAAGTGAGATAGAAGTGACAAAGCATGATAATGTGCTATATCCCCCCCCCCCCCCCCCCCCCACTCCTCCACCAAACTGGCATCTTGGTTTCAACAAATTAGGCTTCTTTAAAACAGCTGCAAATGTCATTTACTCACATGTATTAAAAACATTTTTTTTAAATTCTAGATGAGATTTTGAACACAGTGCTGACAATATACAGCCATGATCCGGATCAGCCACTTCCTCAGTCGGATGAAATCCTGATGTGTACTCCACACACCACACTGGATGAGGTCAGTTTGTTGTTGTTTTTATGAATATACCTATTGTGTAGGTGGAGATATTTTTATGCCCCCCTTCAAAGAAAGGGGAATATTGGTTTGCACATGTCGGTCGGTCAGTAGACCACATGTTGTCCGCTCAATATCTTGAGAACCATTCACTTGATCGTAATGATATTTCATATGTGGGTTGGTTATGAAAAGAAGAGGACCCCTATTGTTTTTCAGGTCTAAAGGTCAAGGGTCAACCTACTCTGGACTTAGGAATATACTGTCCGCTCAATATCTTGAGAACCCTTTGCTTGACAGACATCAAACTTGGTACACTGGTACATCTTCAGGAGAAGATGTCTCCTATTGATTTTAAGGTCACATGGTCAAAGGTCAAGGGTCAAACTGGACATAGGAATATACTGTCCGTTCAATATCTTGAGAACCCTTTGCGTGACAGACATCAAACTTGGTACACTGGTACATCTTCAGGAGTTGATGACCCCTATTGATTTTTAGGTCACATGGTCAATTCACTCTTGACATAGGAAGATATTGTCTGCTCAATATTTTGAATTGATGATACTACTCTCAATTAAATGATGTGTGTGTGTGTGTATAACCCTTTTCAATTTTGCACCATGGGGGGCATATGTGTTTTACAAACATCTCTTGTTTATGAACATGTCTGTTGTGTAGGTGGAGATATTCTGGAGAAGGGCTGTCTTTGATATGACTGACAGAATCCATTGTCTTGGGAACGGAGATCTTCTGGACTATGAAGTCAGTGACAGAGGGGAGAGAAGGTTGGAACCCTTCATGCAGAAAGCAAAAGAAAATGGTAGGAATGTTAAATAGAAACCAATATTGATTAAGCAATGAAATTCAGCATTTCATCAAAATTTTCCAAAATATTGCACAACCTTATCTTATATTTATTGGGTGAAAATTGAATTTATGATTTTCTCTTTACTACAAATGAAATCATGCAAAAATACCTAGATTTCATGTCATACATATTTATGTCTTACAAAACATGGTTCCTTAAGGGTGTAGTTTCTTGTTCTGCAGATATTCCGTATAAGCTGGTGGTGGTGTGCAGCATAGAGAGAGAAAACCACTCCAGAATCGTGGCGGCCCTGGACAAATACAGACGTCCCCCACTCCCTCTGATGACGCATGACAACATGGTGAAATACATCAAGGACAAGCTGACCTTTGACATCAAGAAACCAGCTGCAACGCCAGCTGCTGAGGCTGATTTTGAACAGTAAATAAAATTTTATCCCAGTTTTGATATCTGAACATGAATATGATAACCATCCCTGTTATATTTCAAGAATTCAATTGACAAAACGAACTATAGAAAGGGTATGTGGATAATTAGACGTTTTGTATTCAGAACGTTAATTTACATAGTTCTTCTGTAATTTTTTTGAAAATAAATTTGAATATTTACTGTTTGCCTACTTAAAATATCAGCCTACACAAAATTTAATATAATTCTGATATTCAGAAACAGTGGTCCAATCTTTAATTATTGTAAATTCTTTTATGTGACATGTGTACAGATTTATATTGTAATGCAGCAAGTGTGTCAAAGTGTGAATTCCTTAAATCAAATACACAAACAGTACGTGCTATATCTCGTGATCTGGACATGGAAACATTAATTGATTAAAATTAACTGTTTTCATGCCTGTAAGATTTGGGGTGGGGGGTGGGGTGGGGGGTTATCTGCAACTTTAACCTTGGTCACAACTTTTGGACTATACAAGATAGAAGACTTCATATTCAGTAATTTATTTATACTTGATTGTAATGTCTAGCTCATTGCTGTGACTGCTGAAGGTCATTTTTGTTGGTGAAGGTCAAATTTTCTATAATTGCACTTTGAGGGATTGCGTCTCACAAACCCATATTATTTCTAGCTGCACAGTCAGGATGGTGAAATCATGGAGGGCAGGAGTTGGCAAGACTCTGCACAAGAAAAGATTGGCTGAAAAACTTCAAAGTCTCCACTCGGGTGTAGTCAGAAGGAATAAAGCAGTGGTGTCGATTCCACTACATGAGAGGGAAATCGACCTTGATGACATCATGACTGTACTCCTGGAGAACACTTTGCATCCTGGGAAAATAGAGCCACGACTGTTCCATATTGACCTATCACATGAAGTAAGCATCTCAAATAAAATGAATTGGCATAAAATTTAAGGTTTGATTCATGCAAACCAAATGTTGAAAGCAAACTCTAAGTAATATTTGTAGTGACATTTTGTACAAATGATATGCATATTTAAACTGGCAAAATCTTTCAGAGATCTGCTGCATGCAGTGTTCTTATTGAAAGACTGATCAAACTTTTCGAACAAAATTTCTCTTGACTTTAGGATTATTCTCTAACTAGGAGGTCATTAATAATATGTCAGGAAAATTTAGAATATTATTGTTCTTCTAAATTGCAAATGTTTGTTAAAATTTTTGTAAAAAAATATCCTTCTCAGTTCTGAATCAAAATTAGTAAATGTAATTGTAACTGTATCAATATGTATAGGTCCTGTAAATGTTGTAATTGTAACTGTAAATGTTGTAATTGTAACTGTATCAATATGTAGGTCCTATAAATGTTGTAATTGTAAAAGTTGTAATTGTAACTGTATCACTGTGTAAGTCCTATAATTTTGTAATTGTAACTGTAAATGTTGTAATGTAACTGTAAATGTTATAACTGTAAATGTAACTGTAACAATGTGTAACAGCATATGCTGGAAAAAGTGCTATATAAAACCAATCATTATTGTTATTATTATAAATGTTCTAATTGTAACAATATGTAGGTCCTATAGATGTTGTAACTGTAAATATTGTAACTGTAAATTTTGTAACTGTATCAATGTGTAGGTCCTGTAAATGTTGTAATTGTAACTGTAAATGTTGTAATTGTAACTGTATCAATATGTAGGTCCTGTAAATGTTGTAATTGTACCTTTATCAATATGTAGATCCTGTAAATGTTGTAATTGAAACTGTATCAATGTATAGGTCCTGTAAATGTTGTAATTGTAACTGTATCAATGTGTAGGTCCTGTAAATGTTGTAATTGTAACTGTAAATGTTGTAATTGTAACTGTATCAATGTGTAGGTCCTGTAAATGTTGTAATTGTAACTGTATCAATATGTAGGTCCTGTAAATGTTGTAACTGTAAATGTTGTAATTGTAACTGTATCAATGTATAGGTCCTGTAAATGTTGTAATTGTAACTGTATCAATGTGTAGGTCCTGTAAATGTTGTAACTGTAAATGTTGTAATTGTAACTGTATCAATGTATAGGTCCTGTAAATGTTGTAATTGTAACTGTATCAATGTATAGGTCCTGTAAATGTTGTAATTGTAACTGTAAATGTTGTAATTGTAACTGTATCAATGTGTAGGTCCTGTAAATGTTGTAATTGTAACTGTATCAATATGTAGGTCCTGTAAATGTTGTAATTGTAACTGTAAATGTTGTAATTGTAACCCTATCAATGTATAGGTCCTGTAAATGTTGTAATTGTAACTGTATCAATGTGTAGGTCCTGTAAATGTTGTAATTGTAACTGTAAATGTTGTAATTGTAACTGTATCAATATGCAGGTCCTGTAAATGTTGTAATTGTAACCGTATCAATGTGTAGGTCCTGTAAATGTTGTAATTGTAACTGTATCAATGTGTAGGTCCTGTAAATGTTGTAACTGTAAATGTTGTAATTGTAACTGTATCAATGTATAGGTCCTGTAAATGTTGTAATTGTAACTGTAAATGTTGTAATTGTAACTGTTTCAATGTGTAGGTCCTGTAAATGTTGTAATTGTAACTGTATCAATGTGTAGTTCCTGTAAATGTTGTAATTGTAACTGTAAATGTTGTAATTGTAACTGTAAATGTTGCAATTGTAACTGTATCAATGTGTAGATCCTGTAAATGTTGTAATTGTAACTGTATCAATGTGTAGGTCCTGTAAATGTTGTAATTGTAACTGTAAATGTTGTAATTGTAACTGTATCAATGTGTAGGTCCTGTAAATGTTGTAATTGTAACTATCAATATGTTGGTCCTGTAAATGTTGTAATTGTAACTGTAAATGTTGTAATTGTAAATATCAATGTATAGGTCCTGTAAATGTTGTAATTGTGTCCTGTAAATGTTGTAATTGTAACTGTATCAATGTGTAGGTCCAGGAAGGAGTGGACTACCTGCTGTTCCAGTTACTGATCTTGGGCTGCTTGACCAACAGTACTGGACATGTATGGAGGAAGCTGCCCTATGACCTGTACATCGTGGAGACCATGCCACTACTGGCCAGGGACTTCCAGGAACAGGTCAGCAAAAAGAATTACAGTGCCCGTTTTGATTGATGACATCTAGTTCTCTTAGCTTGCGAAGAATGTTTGATAAGTCCTGATTAATCACATTTACCTCTGTTAGCTTTACATGTACAACATGTGATGGTGCTTTTACAGACTATGAAATCATGTTGAATTTTTTCATTTAAAAACATGGTTCATTTGAATTTTTAAAAAATAGAAAATAAAATGAAAGTCTTAGACTAGTGCTTTCAAACAGACAGAAATGTGTAATTTTGAAATTTGTTTTGTAGAGAGGCTTTATAAAATGCATGCATAGATGCCTGGACATTCTGCCTGATGTGACTTGTAGATCTCCTCAAGAAAGTCTGAAAAAATATCAAGGAAATGCCCTAGGTCTGTCATCTATCATCTGTTTTTTATTAACATGTACAGTGGAGAATTCCATTGCTTCAAGTCTGGTTTGCTATTCAACTGACCAGGAATCAAGAATGTGTACAGGTTTTGGTGTATTTTTAGATATTGGACAGAATGATTTGCTGTTCGACAACAAGGAGTTTCGAAGCAATGTTTTCCAGAGACCTTTTCAGTATTTATATAGACTGGACATGAACCGAGGTCTGGGGGACGTGGACATGAGGAGGACAGAGGGGAACCCCCAGACCTGTCTACACACACTGCTGAGGTATAATGCAGAATAATGACTGTTAATGATATGTTCAATGTAAACAAGTGAAAGGGGATGAGGAAAAAACTTACCTTTGGACATACTTTTCATTGATTTTTATGTGAATTTTGAAAAAAGTTAAGAAAGTATTGGGCCTAACCGCCCCCCACCATACACAATTCAAACAAATTTTAAATTTTATAAACAGTGGGGTTCTTTATAAGGATCTTCATGAATGATCAGATGTAAAGTATTGCAAAATGATGAAGATCAGAATATTTTGCATTTGAATTCTTTTGAACAGACACTGTGGTATCAAGGACCCCTCCTGGTCAGAACTCCGACATTTTGTGTGGTTTCTGAACACACAGCTGGTGGACTTTGAGAACTCAGCCTTTGTCAGTCTGGCAGCAGCAGAGGACCTGCCAGGATTTTCTCAGTTTGTCTTGAGATTTCTGATTCAGATGTCCCGGGTATGGAATTTCTCTAAATGTTGAGAATGGAGGTTATATTTAATCTTTAATGATTTTATACCTTCATCAATAGTGGATGAAATTACTGACTCTAGAACAGATGTTAAGCTCAGTGATGGAAAAGTTGCTAGCTATTTGAAATATTTTAAAACTTAGGTTAAATCAGTATTCAGATTTGCCATTTAGGAAGGTGAGCTGATATTATAATTTTCATTGGACTGAATTTATGCAGGACTTTGCGACACGTTCCCTGGACATGAGTGAGGAGTCTCCCATACAGATGTTACAGAGGATGGACATTGAGGAGGAGGAGGAGGAGGAGGAGGAGGGGAATGATGAAGAGGTCCTCCGTCAGTTCCAGCTAAGGAGGACCTGGGAGAGCAGGTAAACTTTATCTTTCATTAACAGCCTAGACTGTTGTAGGAATTTACACATCATTATTATATAACTCCTTGTCATAAGATTATGTACTTGCCTATTGTTAGACCTTTTAAGGTAATTGATATGGGACTTTTTGTTCTCTGTTGGTCTGTTTAAAATGAGAGGTCAAGGTCAAAGCTATATGACAGAAAAAGGTCAAAGGTAAAATTTTCCATAGTTGGACTGGTCATGTTGGGGCATAATGTTTCACATATGTATCTTGTTAATTCACAGTGATATAATTTGTGGTAATTTTTTGTAAATTTATATTGGTACTCTGTAATATTTTGATGAAGTTTGATATGCTTGAATGATATATAATGAATTGTTCATAGCCAGTGGTATAGAATTTGCTTACGTTGGTGTAGATGCTTTTAGCTCTTGAATTTCATTTAATGAGAACACTACAATATCTAAATATCTGTTCTAAATGATATGATGTTTTGTTCTTTTGTTAGTCCCCATCCCTACCTGTTCTTTAACCCTGACCACCATTCCATGACGTTCCTGGGGTTTAACATTGAGAGACAATCCGGTAACCTGATTGATGTACAGACCAGAAGAGTGTTAGAAACAGGGATAATGCAGAGAAACCTGCAGGACGCCCTCATCAGGAACAGGGTCCCCATAAACGAAAACTTTGACAGCTTGGCAAGGTAATCTATCTCATTTTCTATCTATTTGAAATGAACTTTGAATAATAAAAAAAAGAATATTATGGCTAGATCTTAATAGACTTGCATCTGGAAAATCTTATAATATGAAATTTTTATACAATGTCAGATATTTCATCATGTTTTCAGAGATCAGAAGTTGTTTAAGTTGTGCAGTGTGATGGGGTTGGAAGACGTATTTGACCCTGACCCGACCTATGAACTCACCACAGACAATGTCAAAAAGATACTGGCAATCTACATGCGCTTTAGGTATCCTCCACTTGTCATGGCTGTAGAGGAAAATTAATTTTCTTTTGTTATGAACGATGCACTGGTTGTACAAGTTTTTATGCCCCATAATCAGATTCGGGGGCATATAGTTTTGATCTTTTTGTCTGTTTTTTCTGCAAAAGCTTTTAACCTTAGCCATAACTTTTGAATGCTTAGTGGTAAGGCTTTCATGTATGTACAATGTATTCCTTGGAATAATACCTTTCTTTTGATACCAAAATTTTTGACCTCATGACCTATTTTTGAAAAACTTTAGCCTTGCATGGGCATAACTTTTGAATGCTTAGTGCTAGGTCTTTCATATTTCACATGTATATTCCTTGTTTCAGAAACATATCTTGTTAAATTAACTTTTAAATTCTAGAATTTACCAGTTACCTATTTTAGAAAAAAAGAATAACAACACTAGAATTTTTGTCGTTAAAACAAAAAGAAAGGGCTTTTCGACAACAAAAATAAAGGAAGTAAAATGTGAATATCATAAAATGTCCAAATACATTGTGCAAAAGAACCAATAATTAGAAACGTTAAAAAATCGGAAGACCTATCAAGGTAAATATCTACCTGGAGATGAAATCAGAAGTTTTATGCATGGTGAAAGAGAGATAACTCAATACACAAACTATGACAATTTAAAATAAAAACATCCATAGACAAAATTCAAGGATCTATAAAACCAAAAGTACTAAAGATATTCAATTGAAACTTGAAAGAAGGATTGTATTTTTCATTATTAACAGTCTAATATGTCTGAAATAAATCCCAATCTTTGTTTCTAATTTTTGTAAGTATCGCCCCCCCCTTAATCTTAAGTGCCCTGTATCTCGGAAAGAACTGGAAACAGGAGTAAGTCACCCCTGACTTTTTTGTTCCTAAAGACAAAATAAATATAACTGAAAAGTTTCAATCATTTTTAAGGAACAATAGTAACGTTTTGGGACTTTTTCTAAAATTATTTCTTAATCACTATCCTGATTTTGACACCGGAAGTAAAAGATCCGGAAGTACTTCAAGAGTAAATAGAACTTAACATGTCTTTAAGGATATAACATATTCTTTGAAAATATGAAGAGAGATAACTCTTAAGAACTTTTATTTAAAATAGTAACTTTTATAAGCTCGAAAAAGTCCCTTAAGGGGTCAAAATAGTGACCCACGGACCCATATTTTTAGTTTGCCCTTTTATTGCTTGATTCAAATCACAAAACAATTTGGAAATTTGATGCCGAATAAAAAAGTTACCGTTCAAAGACTGTTTTTGACCTTGACCCCTAGAGTTCCCTAATTCCTTTTAGGATTCATTCCAAAACTTTTTCCTCTGTGAGGCATACTTGTGACATTATTTAGGTAAAATATAACAAGGAATGCTGGAGATCTTTTGGAGAAAACGTGGCACGTGTATTTTTTATTTAACATTGGAAGCCCTATAGGAAAATTTTAAGAATTCATAGAACCGGAAGTACTCAAGATATTTTAATGAAACTTCTATGATAATTAGAACTTAACACGTTTCGACAATACCTAATAAGATTTTTGAAAATACCAAGGGATATAACTCCTAAGAAGTTTTTTTTTTTTAAGAGCTCATAGTACTGACCCACGGATCCATGTTTTTTAGATAGTACTGTTGTCATTTTATTTAAATCAAGAAACGATTTGGAAATCCAATGCCAAATAAAAAAGTTACAATTCAAAAACTGTTCTTACTCTGACCCTTACAGTTCCCTAATCCCTTTTAGGATTCATTCAAAACTTTTTCCTTTGTGAACCATACCTATGGCAGTATTCATGTAAAATATCACATGGGATGTATAACAACTTTTTGAGAAAACGTGGCACACATGTTCTTTATTTAACATTGAAACCTTCGTAGGGAAATTCAAGGATTCATAGAACCGGAAGTACTTAAGATATTTCAATGAAACTTCGACGATAATTAGATCTCAACATGTTTCGACAACACCTAACAAGGTTTTTGAAATAAACAAGGGAGATAACTTTTAAGAACTATTATTTAAAAGTAACAACTTTCAAGCTTTAAAAAGTCCCTTAAGGGGTTAAAATAGTGACCCACGGAACCATGTTTTTAGATTGCCCAATTATTGTTTATTTATAATCATGAAACAATTTGGAAATCCGATGTCGAATAAAAAAGTTACCGTTTAAAGACTGTTTTTTACTCTGACCCCTACAGTTCCTTAATCCCTTTTAGGGTTCATTCGAAAACTTTTTCCTCTGTGAGGCATACCTATGGCAGTATTCAGGTAAAATATCACAAAGGATGCATAACAACTTTTTGAGAAAACGTGGCACGCGTATTTTTTATTTAACATGGAAGGTCCCATAGGGAAATTCAAGGCTTCATAGAACCAGAAGTACTTAAGATATTTCAATGAAACTTGGTAAACTTGTTTGATTTATCCCAAGTAACGATGTGTAATACCTGAAATAATTTTCCAAATTTATTTGTACTTTTTCAAACTGACACCCCCCTTTTTAATAACTTTAGACCTTCATATCTCAAAAACGATGGGAACTGGAAGTTTGAGCTCGTAATGACTATTGTAGGAGAAGGTCTTGTGAATCTAGATCTAAAGTTTCATTAAATTCTGACGAATCGTTTCAAAGATAATTGGTTCCAATTGAAAAACCTTTAGTCCTTTGTAGAAACCGGAAGTGAAAGAACCGGAAGTTCAAAAGCTTATTTGCATTACGCTGCAATTTTATCTACAAGAATCGCATAAAACATTTTTATTATTCTTAGCCGTTTCTCTTAAAACGCTGACAAAAATCTGTCGAGTATAATAAGAAAAATAATAAAAAAGCACAAAAACAATAGGTCTTTCCGACGAAAGTCGAAAAGCCCTAATTAGGTAGTGAAAGCTTGTGTGATCCGAAAGCAACATACAGATAGCTTGGGGAAAACTGTAAAACAGAGTTATTTTTCATACATTGCAGATGTGACATTCCAGTGATTATAATGGGGGAGACAGGCTGTGGGAAGACCCGCCTCATCAAATTCATGTGTCAACTTCAGTGTCCTATTGGAGTGGAAGTGCAGAACATGATTCTGATGAAGGTAGGTTGCTGTTAGACTCTACACTCTAGGGCAGGTGTGATAATTCAGGATCCTCGATCTTCGTGATAAAATCACTATCAGAGCTTATTGCAGCTTTTTATTCCTCCAAGGCCAAAAATTAGGACAAATTGATTTTATTGTCTCTTTAACTAACAGTAAAAACACACACACACACACTTATAATGACCACACTTGTTGTAAAGTAATATTTATTCCCCTATGAGAGGGAAATAATGAGAATGTTATTGGATATAACAAAATTTGGTCACAACGAACTGTTTTTCGCTGGTCCTGGAGGTTCATTATAACCGTGATTTACTGTAAAATGAAGTTTGGATATAATGAATTGTTTTTCACTGGTCCTGAAGGTTCATTATAACCGTGTTTTACTGTATGCTCATTATTTTCAGAGTTTCAGATATAAAAAGTCAAGTTCAAAGCTATCTGACTTATAAAGGTCATGGTCATTTATCAAGGTCATGGTAATATATAATACAATTGAAAATGTCCACACTGCAAGGGTTTCTATCACTGCTGTAGAAGTCTCCCATGTAAATCAGGAGGGTTGGAAAGTGTGAATCATTTCTTATACATACTCTTATTTTAGGTACATGGAGTTATTTCTTGTACATACTCTGTTTTAGGTACATGGAGGTATTTCTTGTACATACTCTGTTTTAGGTACATAGAGGTATTTCTTGTACATATTCTGTTTTAGGTACATGGAGGTATTTCTTGTACATACTCTGTTTTAGGTACATGGAGGTATTTCTTGTACATACTCTGTTTTTGAGGTACATGGAGGTATTTCTTGTACATACTCTGTTTTAGGTACATGGAGGAACTCGTCGCTGTGATATAAAAAAGAAAGTAGAGGAGGCAGAAAGAGTAGCCCAGGAGAACACTGCTAATTATGGACAGAGACTGTACACTGTGCTGTTCTTTGATGAAGCTAACACCACAGAGGCTATAGGACTGATTAAGGAGATCATGTGTGACCGATCAATGGAGGGGGAACCACTGAGACTGTGTCAGACCCTCAAAATCGTAGCCGCCTGTAATCCGTACAGGAAGTACGTTTCTTATGTCTTAGTTCAGTGGAATGTGTCTAATTGTGGTACATGCTTCCTTCTTCCAAGCATGTCAACTTTTTAGAATGTGCAGTGATCTCACAATTTAATGTATAGAAATGCTTCTAAGTTGATGCACATTGAAAATGACATCTCTTGTAAATTTATCTGTAGTCATAAAGAAAAAAGAATAGAAGATGCCAGATGTTTGTGGTCACTGTGACACTGGTGAGCACTATGGCCCATGGGCCTCTATTTGTGTTGCAGCTTTACTCTGTCCTATTTAACATTGCAGGCATTCAGAGGACTTAATTAAAAGACTAGAGCAGGCTGGACTGGGTTATCATGTGGAAGCTGATAAAACCTGTGACAGAATGGGTGAGTCACTCTGATGGTCGACTGTCTGTATGTAGGGATGTTGCAAATGTCAATTTATTATGGTAGGATCGTTTAATAAACTGAATTCTGAGAGACACGTAATTTGATCCATCACATAGTGACTTATTTTAAGACTCCTTAAAAAAGGTTTTAGTAACTTTAGGGAAAGTTTGGTAACAATACTGTGTAGATTGTCATATGTTCTATCAGTACATCATTGGCTACTTTTCATTCTTTCAGGTCGAGTTCCCATGAGGAGACTTGTGTATAGAGTCCAGCCCCTCCCCCAAAGCATGCTCCCCCTGGTCTGGGACTTTGGACAGCTGGACACTAATGTAGAGGAAATGTACATCAAACAGATGGTTCTCAGATATGTAAGTAAATGTATAAGTGTGCATAATGTGCATAGTGGATTTCTGCTGGATTTGAATAGGACTGTAGATTAGAGTGATGTGTTGTAGAAAATGTTCTGCCAGTTGTTGTATCGGGTTGTACTGTATCTTTCTAGATTCGAGGAGGAAAACTGCCAAATGAACCAAACTTAGAAACAACAGTCAGCCACATTCTCACAGCTGCTCAGGAATTCATGAGAAGACAACAGGTAAGAAAACACAGGGCCAACTCTGTTCATATAAAAGACAGGGGCCAGCCTATTCATTTAATAGACAGGGGCCAGCACTATTCATGTAAAAGACAAGGGCCAGATCTGTTCATTTAAAAGACGGGGGCCAGCCTATTCATTTAAAAGACAGGGGCCAGCACTATTCATTTAAAAGACAGGCCAGCACTATTCATTTAAAAGACAGGGGTCATCACTATTCATATAAAAGACGTGGATCAGCAGTATTCATTATAAAGACGGGGGCCAGCTCTGTTCATATTTTAGAATCACCAGTTGGTCAGCCAAATTAACAGCACTGAGTCATCTATGTAGAATGTAGTCTGTCCTGTTTTTATTTGACCTGCAAAAATTTCAGAGTGTTTATACAACATGGGGATCGTAAAACAAATTGAGAGATGTATGAAAGTTAACAGGCTTGTCTGACAATGTCAGAATATTTATACTCCCTGCAAATGAACTTTGGGGGAGGGATGTATTGGTTTCAATCCGTCCTTCGGCAGGGGCATTTTGTGTGGAGATTTTCTCAGAGACTGTTCATTTGATTTTTACCAAATTTTGTAGAAATGTACTTCTATATTTAAACCTGTGCACCAGGTATTTTCAGATTGATTCGTGTAAATATGAAGAAGTTTTGATCCTTTGTAGTTATTGTTTATGATATTTCTGTACATTTTGCCAGTACCCATCCCTAGACAACTTTTGTGTTGTATTTGTGTTGTATTGTATTGTTGTATTTGTGTTGTATTGTATTGTTGTATTTGTGTTGTATTGGTTTCATGTCTGTCTTTTCTTCCATTTGGCATTGGACAATTTATTGCTTTCACTTCATAAAGTTGGTTCAAGTTAGTGACCAAAAAGCTCTTCTGTGTTGCTCAGATTTGCATTTCCTCATTTTTCCACCATGGATATAAAAGTCAAGGTCAAAGGAATTAATGTAATCAGATGAAGAATGTCAAAACTGATGTCTCTCTGGTCTTCAGCTATACAATATTTCGAATGTGCCCCATGTATGTACAAGCTCTGCAGTGGGTATTATTCCTGTTACAACATGTTTAGTTATAAAGAATTTGATTCTGTTTTTACAGGAAGAATGTAGGTAGATTTGTCTGCCCTTGGGACATGGTGTGAGTCCTTGATGTGCTGATTTGATTTTGTTTTCTATGTTTACAGGATGAGTGTAGCTTTGTCAGTCTTGGGGATGTGGAGCAAGTCCTATAGATGCTGATTTGATTTTGTTTTCTGTGTTTACAGGATGAGTGTAGCTTTGTCAGTCTTCGGGATGTGGAGCGAGTCCTAGAGGTGATGAGCTGGTTCTATACACAGAATCAGGGAGATCTGTTTGATCTGATGGAGGAGAATGAGGAGACAGATTCTGATGAGGAGTTGGAACTAGAGGACATGGAGGAAGAGGTTGTGCCACAACATCAGGTAGGTGGAATACCGCCTGATCTCGATAGAATGTCACATTTGTTAAGATTTTTCTTAACTCATTTTTGATCTGCATAGGCTGTGAGTGATTTAACAAAGGCCCTTGTCCTCGCCCTGGGAGTCTGCTACCACGCCTGTTTGAAAAACCGAGAAGAATTCCGAGAGGAGATGGTCAGACAGTTTAGGCCTCCTTGTGTTTTACCAAAAGGAGCAGATCAGATGTTAAACATCATTACAAGGTAAGATCAGATGTTAACATCATTACAAGGTAGGATCAGATGTTAAACATCATTACAAGGTAGGATCAGATGTTAAGCATCATTACAAAGTAGGATATCAGATGTTAAACATCATTACAAGGCAGGATCAGATGTTAAACATCATTACAAGGTAGGATCAGATGTTAAACATCATTACAAGGTAGGATCAGATGTTAAACATAATTACAAGGTAGGATCAGATGTTAAACATAATTACAAGGTAGGATCAGATGTTAAACATTACAAGGTAGGGTCAGATGTTAAACATTATTACAAGGTAGGATCAGATGTTAAACATCATTACAAGGTAGGATATCAGATGTTAAACATCATTACAAGGTAGGATCAGATGTTAAACATCATTACAAGGTAGGATCAGATTTTAAACATCATTACAAGGTAGGATATCAGATGTTAAACATCATTACAAGGTAGGATATCAGATGTTAAACATAATTACAAGGTAGGATCAGATGTTAAACATTACAAGGTAGGATCAGATGTTAAACATTATTACAAGGTAGGATCAGATGCTAAACATCATTACAAGGTAGGATCAGATGTTAAACATCATTACAAGGTAGGGTCAGATGTTAAACATCATTACAAGGTAAGATCAGATGTTAAACATTATTACAAGGTAGGATCAGATGTTAACATCATTACAAGGTAGGATCAGATGTTAAACATCATTACAAGGTATGGACGACTTCAAATTCCCAACATTTGCAGTGTGTATAGTCTTTTCTCTCTTTTGTCTTTGGGATAAACAACCTCTGAGTCAGTCAGTGGTTTTTTTGTATGTGTATTTGTTTCCACAGTTGCCAAGATGTCTTCCTTGAGATTGATAACATTGGAGCCAACATTGCGAAGAACCAGGCTCTGAGGGAGAACGTGTTTATGATGGTGATCTGTATAGAACTGCGAATTCCCCTCTTTCTGGTGGGTAAACCGGGCAGCTCCAAGTCTCTGGCAAAAACCATTGTAGCCGACGCCATGCAGGGCAATGCTGCACACACGGAAATCTACAGGAACTACAAACAGGTAACATTAGAGTCGTGAGACAGTTTTGCAATAACTTTATGAGATTATGAAGATAAAGTTTCCTTCCAGAAGTATTTTGTGTAGCATATTTTTATGAATTAAAAAACAGTTGCTGATGAAAATTTCTTCTTGCATGTAATAGGGATGAGTACCACTGTCCCAAAAGTATACCATGAGGCATACATGTAAATCAGTATTGCTTGTTGTGTAAAGATAAAGTCTCGTGAAAATTTCTGGATCTGTGATACAATACAAATGTATAGGTTCATGTTATGGGGGTCTGCTCTATTTACAATGTCCACAGCAATATGAATTGTTAGGTTTGATACATGTAACCTGTTATGCCTTTCTGCAGGTCCAGATGGTGTCTTTCCAATGCAGTCCATTGTCTGTCCCAGAGGGCATTATGGGAACATTCCGTCAGTGTGCTATGTACCAAAAGGACAAAGATCTCAACCGATTTGTGTCTGTCGTAGTTCTGGATGAAGTGGGATTAGCTGAGGATTCTCCAAGGATGCCCCTGAAGGTCTATCATACAAAGAAATATCTTCAGATCAGGGATTTTGAAATAGTTTGAATGAGATACTGTGTACTCATTTTAATGGGATTCATATTTTTATGCCTTTAGCAGTGAAGTAAAGAGAACAAATTTATGGTTATGTGAAAATCTGTTTATCCATTCTCATACATAGAAAAATCCTCATTATACAGGCCTGTAATGCTAAATAGTGCATCAGCTCCGAGTGCTACAATCGTTCGATAATTATTAGATATACCAAAATAACTTGCAGTATTGAAAATTGACAATGCTTGTTGTTATAATTTCAAAAGAGACTTGTTGGTTTATTTATAGACTTTGCACCCTCTACTAGAGGACGGTTGTCAAGGAGATGAAAAGCCAGAGGAGCATAAGAAGGTACGCATTCTCTTTGTGTGTTTAACTCACCAGAGGTGAAAACTCCTGGGAGCTTTTCTGAATAGAATCTGTCCATTGTCTGCACTTTTAACAATTTTGACTTCTTATACAGAGCCATTTTCAACCAGTCTCAGTGGTTGTAGGGGATTCAGGTTTGTTCAATTGAAGTAGTATCTCCCTTTCCAAAGGGTGAATGTGGGGAAACAGTGAAAATAGGGGGGGGGGGGGGGGGGGGGGGAATCTTCAGAATTTCTAGAATTACTTGACCAGAAAAGTTGTTCTGAAGATTTAAATTCATTCAAACCATGATAGTTTCCTCTTTTGTCTAGGTGAGGTTGCAATATATTGGAAAATTCTTTCTAAGTCTCAAAGTCTTTTGTCAAATACAGACTGCCTGTTCATGCTGTGACCTCTGGGCCTGGATGGGGCCACAATAGGGGTTTAAAGTTTTACATAGGAATAATCAGAAACTTCTTCAGGAATATTTCTCTCCAGATCCAAAAGGGGACAATTTGTCATCTCTATCAATTTACATGCAAGCATCCTCATATAGATTTGATACAAGCGTGTACTGCTGTTCATACAATGACCCACAAGACAACAACAGGCCCCATTATTTTAAGTGTTTAAAGTTTTACAAGGGAGTATATGGTATATAGTAGGGAAGATCTTTAAAAGAAAGCCACGTTATATCCATTAAAGATTCATATTTGTGCTCTCTGTTGTCTGGGTTGGGCCAGCTAGGTGATAAAGACTTTTAGAAGATTTACACAGGAATTTATAGGAAAATTCTTTAAAAACTTCTCGACAAGAATTACAGGGGGTACAAATTGTCAAATTGATATAATGTGTATGCAATCAATCTTATGTAGTATATAAATGTTTCTATACACCATGACCTTTGGAATCTGCAAGGCCCCTAAAGGGGTTAGTTCGTTTTACAAAGTAATAGAGAGAAAAAATCAGTAAAAAGATCTAATGTCTACAAAGAAACATGAAGTAGTTAGGGAATAGGCAGGGTCAGTGACATTTTTCAGTTACAGAAGTATACTTATTAGCATTAAGATGAGTAAAGAATTGTGACCTACACTTTCCCACTCCCATGTCAATTACCATTCATGTTGTGATTTTCAGGTAGCATTCATTGGAATATCTAATTGGGCTTTAGATCCAGCCAAGATGAACCGAGGAATCCTTGTGCAGAGAGAGGTCCCTGACCTTGAAGAACTCGAAGAGAGTGCAGAGTAATTTATTCATATTCACATTCAAGTGATATTTTATAGATTTTACTTGAAATTCAACTGTCATAGCCCATAAAATCTTCAAAAGCGATTTCTGATGATTTATATTAAAGTCACAATAGTTTTAAAAGTGATGATGTAACAGTCAGTTGATAACATTTAACATTGTAGAGGAATATGCTCTGGAAGCAGGAGAATAAAGAAAATGATAAGGCCTCTAATAAAACCTCTAGCAGAGTCCTACCTACAAGTGTTTGATTCTGTTATTGCCAAGCGGGAGTTCTTCGGACTGAGAGATTTTTACAGGTAAAACTGAACCGACCTCAACGAGAATCAGATTTAAAACTTTAGCACACCTGAGCTGGTGGTCAAAATTAACTCTTTATTTTAGACATTTTGACTTTTTGTAAACTAACCCCACCCCCCAAACAAAGCATCAATGTGTATTTTATGTAAAGTTTACTACTACTGAATGATCACACCATTTGAGAAGAGAAGAAAATGATGAAATAGTGAAGAAAGCTGGGTGTATTAGTTCTCTCCAGTAGTGGAACTAAAGATGTCTATTAGTCTCAAAGTGGGGCACACTTTGTTTTTCACATTTTTATAATGCCTTTATGACTGAAGATTCAGGAGATTATATTCATTTTTGTATCCCTTTAACCTAGATTATACATGTAACTTATAAATTATACAAATAGAGGTGTCATACTCTGTGAACTTATACATGTAGTTCAGACTCATTGTCCTCTGACTTCACCCATTAAAGGACACATATCATGTTTTCAAAGTACTGTATACAATATTACATGCATTTTGTCTTCTTTATGCTTATAGTAATTAATTCTAATAGTTCGTTCGCCGAAATTTTGCGATAATTAACCACAATACAGACTTAAATCTAAGGCCCGATTTCAAAAAGTCAAGTTAATTAGGTAGGTAGTCACGTGGTACAGTGATGTCACTTGCGCCCTTCGGATTGTGAAAGTACTGCGAGATATTATTAAAAACTCAACTTTTTGGGGCCTAATTAATTTACCATGGGCAACATTTAAATCGATGTTGATAAATTGTCCGAGTTTTATATGTGTTCGCCACCAGTGCACACATATAACGATGTAAATACCCAAATATAGCGAGTAAAGCGTGTATGAAATCGGCAAAATTGTGAGTAAATAATGTTTATATGGGTCGCTGTCTACAAACTGTTTGGGGATGTTATTCCTTTATACATCTGTAATTGGCACCGTTTTTCTAAAATAAACAGTGCAATCATTATTTATTTTTGGATTAGACAAATTATGATACGTTA
>NC_079166.1:55178123-55233123 GCF_947568905.1 Ostrea edulis | reverse complement strand
AGGGAGACACTAATTGACATTACCAATGTTTCTTGTTGAAATGCTTTCACAGAATGATTGATAATATATTTGTTTCTCTTTGGCCACAAAGCTGTAAACAATTTTATATGCTGTCATTTGATTTTTCAACATTGAAAATTTATGTAATACATTTCTTTTCAAGGAATTTTTTTCTCAAGGAAAGCCTTTTTAATATAGTAAATGTTTGGAGTATGCAGTTGTAAATTGATTGTATATTGTTTAAAGTCCCTCTCGAGAATCCTTCACTCATATGGAGACGTCACCATTGCCGGTGAAGGGCTGCAAAATTTAGGCCTATGCTCAGCACTTATGGCCTTTTAGCAGGGAGGGATCTTTATTGTGCCACACTTGCTGTTACACGGTGCCTCTGTTTTTGCGGTCTCATCTGAAGGACCACCCCATTTAGTTGCCTCTTACGACAAGCAAGGGGTACTGAGGACCTATATTCTAATCCAGATCCCCACGGGATTAGTTGTAAATTGAAAGCTAGATGACATGAAAAAGATGTGTGTTGCCTCTCATGTTATTGGGCACCTGCACTGCTGTTGTTCATTGAACTTTTAGAAATTAAGTTCTGATGATATACACAATAAGTATAAAAGTGGGCAGGGAAAGGGATTTAGCTCTCTTTGCAGAATGACATTTGAATGAGAACAAGTCACTCAGTGTGCAGTGTATACATTAGTACTGTACCTGTCTTTCAGCCCGGTCCTGATGATCCAGATTGTAGTTCAGCGGGTCTGATTGAGGCTTGTCTGAAGGGGGACGACGTGGACAGGTGGGTGAAAAAATCAAACAAATGACCTTCAATTTGTGTGTTAAAGTGATATAGTTCTTTAGTTTGTTATGATCTTTTTATTGAATAAGAGCATCTGTTCAATGATATACAATGTAGTATAGCATGTAAGTAAAGAATATAGTAATGAAAGAGTTATTGAGATTCAATGTGTGAATTGTCTGATCTCGACATCGTCAATTAAAATGCCAAAATTAAATCCTTGCTAAAAATTCTGCTTATATGGAATTTGTCAACAAGTGCTTTTTTTACTTCCTTTTTAAATTATTATTTATTGATGGATTTCATTTCTTCTGCAAGTTCCATCCTGAGTACCATCATAATAAAAGGTGTCTGACTCAGTTTTTGCTACTTCAGGACTAAAAAAATTTAGTTTGCTATATCTAATGGTTCAAATGGGATTTTGTGAAAAATTATCCAAAAGATGAGGAGGACAGTCATTGTGAAATTTCTTGAAAACGGGATCGAGGTGAAGTTAAGAAACTCTGTTACAAACATTAAAAAATCCCAACTTTTTTCAAGCTCTTCAGAAGTAACTCATTTCCTTGGATGACTATTGAGAAAAAACCTACAATTTCTCTGTTCTGGATAACTTGTTTAATGCCCACAATAAATAATGCATAGAGAGCATTGATAACTTGCACATGATTCACGAGATATATTTATACTGGTAGTATTAATGAATACAATGTATTTTGTTAGTGACACTCGGTACCTACTACTGTTGACTTATACTAGTAGTAATGAATACAATGTATTTTGTCAGTGACACTGTTGACTTTTTACTTGTAGTAATGAATACAATGTATTTTGTTAGTGACACTCGATACCTGCTACTACTGACTTTATACTGGTAGTAATGAATACAATGTATTTTGTTGGCGACACTGTTGACTTTTTACTTGTAGTAATGAATACAATGTATTTTGTTAGTGACACTTGGTACCTACTACTGTTGACTTATACTGGTAGTAATGAATACAATGTATTTTGTTAGTGACACTCGATACCTGCTACTACTGACGGAGAATTACGGAGCTCTGTCAGTATTACAACAGAAAATCCTAACCATGAAGAACGCCATCACTATATTTGGTAGCAGCTTCCCCAGTGATCAAGAATACACACAGGTAAGTGAGACCAGTGGTCAAGTAAACACAGGTAAGGGGGCCCAGTGGTCAAGTAAACACAGGTAAGGGGACCCAGTGGTCAAGAATACACATAGGTAAGGGGGCCAGTGGTCAAGTAAACACAGGTAAGTGAGACCTGTGGTCAAGAGGAATCACAGGTAAGTGAGACCAGTGGTCAAGAGGAAACACAGGTAAATGGGTCCAGTGTTCAAGAGTACCCACAGGTAAGTGAGACCAGTGGTCAAGAGTACATACAGGTAAATGGGACCAGTGGTCAAGAGTATGCACAGGTAAGTGAGACCAATGGTCAAGAGTACATACAGGTAAATGGGACCAGTGGTCAAGAATAAACACAGGTAAGTGAGACCAGTGGTCAAGAGGAAACACAGGTAAATGGGTCCAGTGTTCAAGAGTACTCACAGGTAAGTGAGACCAGTGGTCAAGAGTACATACAGGTAAATGGGACCAGTGGTCAAGAGTATGCACAGGTAAGTGAGACCAGTGGTCAAGAGTACTCACAGGTAAGTGAGACCAGTGGTCAAGAATAAACACAGGTAAGTGAGACCAGTGGTCAAAAGCACACACAGGTAAGAAACCCAGTAGTAAAGAGTCCAGTGGAAATTCTGTAAATGTATTTATGTTAGCGAGATTCATATTGAACTCAAATGGCCCAAAAACATGGATCCGCTAAGATATGAAATTCTCCATTTATCCATTGCCATACACAACAGAAACACTATTTCATGACCAGATAATGCATGAGGTTTAGATGTGTGGAAGTAAGTAAACAGAGTATGGTATTCCTTAGTGATCAAGAGTATGCATGCACATGAAGTATACCCTAGTGATTAAAAATGCATTCCAGAATAAAAAAGGAAATTCCAGGAGTACTTTTTCTGGGTTTTAGAGCAAATCTGTCATAGGGTAAACGAATTAAGATAAAGGAATGTTCCCCTATCTCAAATGTTGATGTAGTAACATTACTCTATCCTCTGTGGATCTTATTCCTCAAAATCTCTGATAGAGGAATGTTCTCCTATCTCCAATGATGATGTAGTAACATTACTCTATCTTCAATGATCCCATGATAGAGGAATATTCTCCTATCTCCAATGATGATGTAGTAACATTACTCTATCTTCTGTGGAACCTATGATAGAGGAATGTTCTCCTATCTCAATGCTGATGTAGTAACATTACTCTATCCTCTGTGGATCTTATTGCTCAAAATCTCTGATAGAGGAATGTTCTCCTATCTCCAATGATGATGTAGTAACATTACTCTATCTTCAATGATCTTGTTGCTCAAAATCTCTGATAGAGGAATATTCTCCTATCACAAATGCTGATGGAGTAACATTACTCTATCTTCTATGGATCTTATTGCTCAAAATCTCTGATAGAGGAATATTCTCCTATCTCCAATGATGGTGTAATAACATTACTCTATCCTCTGTGGATCTTATTGCTCAAAATATCTGATAGAGGAATGTTATCCTATCTCCAATGATGATGTAGTAACATTACTCTATCTTCTGTTGAACCTATGATAGAGGAATGTTCTCCTATCTCAATGCTGATGTAGTAGCATTACTCTATCCTCTGTGGATCTTATTGCTCAAAATCTCTGATAGAGGAATGTTCTCCCATCTCCAATGATGATGTAGTAACATTACTCTATCTTCAATGATCTTATTGCTCAAAATCTCTGATAGAGGAATATTCTCCTATCACAAATGCTGATGGAGTAACATTACTCTATCTTCTATGGATCTTATTGCTCAAAATATCTGATAGAGGAATATTCTCCTATCTCCAATGATGATGTAGTAACATTACTCTATCCTCTGTGGATCTTATTGCTCAAAATCTCTGATAGAGGAATATGATATTTTTATGATTTTTAGGTCACATGAATCATTCAGGTGACCTATTGCCATCTGTTTTTGTCCGTCGTCGTGCGTTAACATTTGAACATTTTCAGCTTCTTCTCTGAAACCCCTGAACCAATTTCAACCAATTTTGGCATATAGCATATGTGGGTGGAGGGGAACAAAAATTGTGAAATTTGTGGTCCCTGCCCCCCTGGGGCCTGAGGGGTGGGGCAAAAACCATCAAAATGAGTGTAATTATAAAAAATCTTCTTCTTTACTCCTGGACATCAAGAAGCCAAACTGTGGGCATAATTATAATGAGCGTTGAGCCCTCTACCAAAATTGTGAAATTCATGGCCCTTGGGGCAGGGGTTCTAATGTTAGGGTGGGGCTCTATTGGTCATATAGTGAAAATGTAGAAATTCTTTGAAAATCTTCTTCTCTGTCTCTGGGTATTAAGTAGACAAACTAATAGCATGGTAATGATGAGCAAGGATGCCTCTTTAAAAATTGTGAAATTCATGGCCCCTGGATCAGGGGTTCTGGTGCTAGGGTGGGGATCTATAAGTCATATAGTGAAAATGCATTATTTCTTTGAAAATCTTCTTATCTGTGCTTGGGTATTAAGTAGACAAACCAATAGCATGGTTATGATGAGCAAGGATGCCTCTTTCAAAATTGTGAAATTCATGGCCCCTGGGTCAGGGGTTCTGGTATTAGGATGGGGCCCTATTGATCATATAGTGAAAATGCATTTTATTTCTTTGAAAATCTTCTCCTCTGCTGCTGGGTATTAAGTAGACAAACTAATAGTATGATAATGATGATCAAGGATGCTTCTTTCAAAACTGAAATTTATGGCCCCTGGGTCAGGGGTTCTGGTGCAAAGGCGGGGCTGATTGATTATATAGTGAAAATGCAATATTTCTTTGAAAATCTTCTGTTTTTGTCCGTCGTCGTTCGTCGTGCGTTAACATTTGAACATTTTCAGCTTCTTCTCTGAAACCCCTGAACCAATTTCAACCAATTTTGGCATATAGCATCTGTGGGTGGAGGGGAACAAAAATTGTGAAATTCGTGGTCCCTGCCCCCCTGGGGCCTGAGGGGTGGGGCAAAAACCATTAAAATGAGTGTAATTTTAAAAAACCTTCTTCTAAAATGACACATGTACTTCATGACCACATAGCTATTCAATGTTTCTTCAATCCAAAAGTAAAATTCTTATATTTAAACACAAACCTAATTCAAACATTGGAAGGTTGTTACATGATACTCAGGTGACCTATAAGGCCCCTTGGCCTCTTGTTGTGGAAACAACATCATAATACCAGGTGAATGTGACATCATTGATACAAGACTTCCCAGATATATGCCTCTATTAAGAACAACTAAATGGCCAAGAGTAACAATAGAGTAATGTCAAGTTTATTGACTGAATTTTAAAGATATGTAAATTTGGGGCCGATCTGCACCCTTAGAGCCCCTAGCTCAAGCACCGTCCTTAGATGTGTAAAGTGTTTTAGTTATATCTATTGTATATTTCATCGTGCTAATTTATAGATTCTGTTTGCCCAACTATCTATTTTGTATTGCTTGTAGGAGTTATGAGATTGATCACTGTTCGTTATCTTCACCTTGCATTTGTAACACTGTGTTGAATGTGTGCAGTGCAACATTTTGAAGTGTGACAGTAGTAGTTCATCTGATATAATGTAATGCTGTAATGATTATGGATATATATGTATATTGTTTAAGAATGTACATTCCTCTCCTGGGGCCCTTAATCACACACACTTAAAGGCCGGCAATTGGATATAAAAGCAGCCAATCGGTGAAAATGGTGGAATATATGAATTTTCTGGTCACATTCAGATTGCAGCACTTATTTTGCAAAAATAAAGATTAAGCTGTTGTACTTAAATTTTAAAATGGGCATGCTTGTTCCCCTCATAACTGTGCATATATTGGCCATATCTATTTTAGATATAAATTCTCATGAAGTTTTAATTTTGGCCTAAAAAATCTGAATTAGGGCTAAATTTGTATTTCAAACTTTGTGGGTGTGATTATCTTTTGTTATTGTTTACACCGGATGTTGACTCACATATTGCATGAGCATGCTTGTCTAGTTCTAGATAAGGGGGATTGCACCAAAGGAAACATGTAATCAAATCACCGTATAACTTGGAAAAAAAGTACTTACTCATATATCATTGGTAAATCCAGATTTTATTTTTTAATTAGATATAATCACATTCCTTTAAAAAATTTGTTAACTTTATAAAAATAACTCATTAGGACTGTTCAGTCTGATCGCTGTTTCAGAGTTTTGCAGGATTGCTGGTGCCTTTTCTAGAATAATGTCAAGCATGATGTTTTTCTAATCAAGCAACAATATCCTAGGACAGTGTAAATCCCATTGTCTCTCACTAATGATGACAAATGTCCAATTGATCAACCATCACTTTAAAATTACTCTCAATCTGGACTCTTACGTGTGAACATTACAACGTCAAAAGAGACAATCACAGACAGTAGGTCTCCAAATATCATAATGGACAAAGTGTTTCTTAATAATCCTTCAATGCACATGTCCTCCATTGCACAGCTACAATTTCCCCCCAAATGCTTCTCATAATTGAAAGGTACCAAGAGGAAAATCATAAGTATTAGTATATCATATATACCAATATTTGTGTATATTATCAAAAAACTATGTTTTAAAAGACATGGATAAAACAATGATGAATTCATTTTGTAGTTCATAGGGTGAAGTTTTGTTAAAGTAAAAACATATCCTTTCAGTGCCTCACAGATTGAGCAGAGTGGTAGAAAAATGCAGGAAAATTTTAGTTTATTTTGATAAATCATGCCAGTTCCCTGTTCAAAATATCGTCTGCTACAGAGCACGTGTAGAGCCAAGCATCAGACTGCTGCTTATTCTGATAACACTGCTAAGCCCTGTCCTCTTGCCATATATATTGCTGTAGGGGTGTAAATTTTTCTAGGTTACTCCCGGCCTTTAAGATGGCCTTATCTCCCCCTCTATCCAAGCTAGGCTTCAGAGTTAGAGTAAGTAATCATTTTCTCAGACATTCAATCACATCATTTTTACATATACAATTGTACCCTTGGGAACTCAAAATCTAATAATATGCTAGTGAAGATTAGAATGATCAAGCCACCTTTGTGAATCTATAAATATAGCATCATCCTGCAGTTGTTGTGCCTATCAGCTCTACACAAATTGATAACATAAATTAATCACAGTGGGCTAGCTGGTGGCTGTGTCAATGTGCCTGAGATTTCAGGTCAAATGTTGAAATCTGAACATCTTAGCTGTTGCTGTGTAAACAGGCTAATAATATGTGATTTCTTTTTTCCTAAAAAGTTGTAACTATGTAAGTACATGCATGTATCATGATTGATTTGTACTGTAATCACAGATCATTCATATTAATTGTAAAAATACATAATTATATTAAATCTTTATTTGATAAAAAAAAAAGCATCAGATATACAAATGTAGTAAAAACACATTGACAAAAGTAATAGTTCTTGTTTTGATCTATTAGAATTAAACCAGTGTCGGAATCTGTAAAAGCTGTACATAACTGTGTCACACCTACAATATGTATGCATGTGTGTGGAATGATCAGTTCTGAGGTATATGTAAATTATGTACTATTTATACCAGGGCTTGAAGCTAACTTTTTATGTCACCAGTCCAGCCGGACTGATGGGGTATAATTTTAACCAGTCCGCAGAAAAAATTACCAGTCAAACAGAGTTTTCCTGAAATAATCAAATATACTTTGTTGATATCATTAAAATGAAATTTAACTCATTATGCCTTAGACAATATTGTAACACTTAAATGTGGGATTTATATTTACGAATCAGATTCTTTCGATTGGTTAAACAGATCGAAGCATGCGAAATGTGTATGAAACTTCATATTAAGTATATTTTCCAAAATGATGCTTTAGAAAATTAACCAGTCCCATCGGACTGACTAAAACAAATGCCGGTCAGTCCGCCAGACTTTTAGCCAGTCACAGACTGACGGACATATCTTAATTTCGAGCCCTGTATACCATGAAACCAAATACAACTGTGTTTTCAAAACTGTTTTATAATTGCATTATGCAAGAATTAGTAACATTATACACCTAATGACCTCTATATGTTCTAAGATTCTTCAAGATGGATACGTACATACATGTATATATAATATGCAACCTATAAGAATATTCATGATGGATTTGATACATTGATATGCATTCAATTATCAGCCTGTTGTCAAACTGATAACTTTGATAATGTGATTCTTCTCTCTCTCTTTCTCTCTCTCTCTCTCTCTCTCTCTCTCTCTCTCCACCATTGATAAAAAGTAAAATTCTTGAGGGGACAGAAGATATCACGTTCCTTTATAACTTATAAACACATCACATTTATGTTATTGTAATTTTCCTGTCATATTTGAAAATCTTAAATAAATTGGTAATGTAAATTGTAACTTTATTTTCATGAAATCCGAATTGGATGATGCATGTGACAAAATTATTAGTCTAAGGAATTGAAATTATATTATGAAAGAAATCCAGAGCATTCATCCACATGCAGGCACCTGAAGCATGGATACTACTTACATCCTCCCCCACTTTATAAATAATTTCTTGTGGCGATAATTTCTCTGAAATGTGTGGATTCCCTGTCTACCTCATCCTTCTTTCAATATTCTATGTAATTAATTGTTTCATACTTTTGTAAGCTTTAGAGATTGGCCTTCTACCATTATGTATTTTATTATACATATATCCTGTTAATTGAATTGACAGAAAGTTTGTGTTAGCAGTATTGCTAAATTGGTTCTTTTACAGCAAGAAGGCATTTTCTTATCACTTAATTTTAGATCCCATTTTCATCAGCTAGTGTAAACAATGGCTTTCGCATTTTGCCGCTCTATTGACCACAGATCGCGTTATACTCACCGCTCCAATTAGCAGATATCGCCTCTCCAAATTTTGCATTTTTGTTTTCAATTTTGTTTTCAAAATTATCGGGACGGCGATTGCCACCCCTTTACCAATGCCCTAATGCATGTATATGTGTGTGTGTGTGTGTGTGTGTTCATAGAAATTCTTTATATCATGATCATTGAGAGAAGATACAGTTCCCTTATCAAATTGATTTTCTTACCAAACATTAAGTTATGAATACAATAGTGTTTAGGATGCCCCTTAACAAGCAACTGTTAAGACAGTGCAGTACATACACAGATAGCATGTGCTTTACAAAGACAATATTAGAGTTTCTAATTATTAAGACTTTTCTGTACAACAAGATCCATAGAAGATAGAGTAATGTTACTTCATCAACATTGGAAATAGGAGAATATTCCTCTACCATAGGTTCCACAGAAGATAGAGTAATGTTACTCCATCAACATTTGAGATAGGAGAATATTCCTCAATCATAGGATCCACAGAAGATAGAGTAATGTTACTACATCAACATTTGAGATAGGAGAACATTCCTCTATATGTTACTACATCAACATTTGAGATGGGAGAACATTCAGGTTCTTTAGCGTGACACACACACTGTGACACGGGACATCCGTTTTTAAGGTAATCTTCGAGGAACCGTGACATTCACAGCTGATGCCGAGCGTTTGGCGATGGAACTGTCACTACCTATTTTAACGACTTAAGGCTGTGGTCTGCCGTGGCCGGGATTCAAACCCCAGCCGGGATTCAAACCCCAGCCTTCCGCATGCAGGTTGAACACTCTAACCTCTCGGCCACCGCGGTGAGATTTTGAACAAGATCCATAGAAGATAGAGTAATGTTACTCCATCAGCATTTGAGATAGGAGAACATTCCTCTATCATAGGTTCCACAGAAGATAGAGTAATGTTACTACATCATCATTGGAGATAGGAGAATATTCCTCTATCAGATATTTTGAGCAATAAGATCCATAGAAGATAGAGTAATGTTACTCCATCAGCATTTGAGATAGGAGAACATTCCTCTATCATAGGTTCCACAGAAGATAGAGTAATGTTACTACATCACCATTGGAGATAGGAGAATATTCCTCTATCAGAGATTTTGAGCAATACGATCCATAAAAGATAGAGTAATGTTACTCCATCAGCATTTGCGTTTGGAGAATATTCCTCTATCAGAGATTTTGAGCAATAAGATCCACAGAGGATAGAGTAATGTTACTACATCAGCATTGAGATAGAACATTCCTCTATCATAGGTTCCACAGAAGATAGAGTAATGTTACTACATCATCACTGGAGATAGGAGAATATTCCTCTATCAGAGATTTTGAGCAATAAGATCCACAGCGGATAGAGTAATGTTACTACATCATCTTTGGAGATAGGAGAATATTCCTCTATTAGAGATTTTGAGCAATAAGATCCATAGAAGATAGAGTAATGTTACTCCATCAGCATTTGCGATAGGAGAATATTCCTCTATCAGAGATTTTGAACAATAAGATCATTGAAGATAGAGTAATGTTACTACATCATCATTGGAGATAGGAGAACATTCCTCTATCAGAGATTTTGAGCAATAAGGTCCATAGAAGATAGAGTAATGTTACTACATCAGCATTTGAGATAGGAGAACATTCCTCTATCAGAGAGTTTGAGCAATAAGATCCATAGAAGATAGAGTAATGTTACTCCATCAGCATTTGAGATAGGAGAATATTCCTCTATCATGGGATCATTGAAGATAGAGTAATGTTACTACATCATCATTGGAGATAGGAGAACATTCCTCTATCAGAGATTTTGAGCAATAAGATCCACAGAGGATAGAGTAATGTTACTCCATCAACATTTGAGATAGGAGAACATTCCTCTATCTTAATTCGTTTACCCTATGACAGATTTGCTCTAAAACCCAGAAAAAGTACTCCTGGAATTTCCTTTTTTATTCTGGAATGCATTTAAAGAGAATGTAATGGGTATTGATTATACAAGTGATGTTAAGTTCCTGCATAAATGGAATAATCAGATAATGCCATTCTTTGATCTAGATGCCTGTACTTGTCATGCAGTACTCACAACGTTATTCTTGACATTCCTATCATGCAAGTCATTCTATGTTAAATAAACCAGACTGTGACATAGCTGACACAGACAAATAATAAAACTGAAATGGCATTCATAGTAAACATTTATCTGTGGTTTTTTTTTTTAGGTGTGTAGAAATATCAACCGCATCAAGGTTTGCATGGAGACTGGGAACACTGTGGTTCTGTTGAATCTGGAAAATCTCTATGAGAGTCTGTATGATGCCCTCAATCAGGTAAACCTTCTACAATGTCTAATCTAATACCGACATGTTTGTTTAATCGGGACACTATTCCTACAATCTCTAAACTAATACCGACATCTACAATCTCTAAACTAATACCGACACCTACAATCTCTAAACTAATACCGACACCTACAATCTCTAAACTAATACCGACACCTACAATCTCTAAACTAATACCGACACCTACAATCTCTAAACTAATACCGACACCTACAATCTCTAAACTAATACCGACACCTACAATCTCTAACCTAATACCGACACCTACAATCTCTAAACTAATACCGACACCTACAATCTCTAAACTAATACCGACACCTACAATCTCTAACCTAATACCGACACCTACAATCTCTAACCTAATACCGACACCTACAATCTCTAAACTAATACCGACACCTACAATCTCTAAACTAATACCGACACCTACAATCTCTAAACTAATACCGACACCTACAATCTCTAAACTAATACCGACACCTACAATCTCTAAACTAATACCGACACCTACAATCTCTAAACTAATACCGACACCTACAATCTCTAAACTAATACCGACACCTACAATCTCTAAACTAATACCGACACCTACAATCTCTAAACTAATACCGACATGTTTGTGTAACTGGGTAACCGACACCTACAATCTCTAACCTAATACCGACATGTTTGTATAACCGAGTAACCATTCCTACAATCTCTAAACTAATACCGACATGTTTCTGTAACTGGGTAACCGATCCTACAATCTCTAAACTAATACTGACATGTTTGTATAACCGGGTAACCAATCTTACAATCTCTAAACTAATGCCGACATCTACAATCTCTAAACTAATTCCAACATGTTTGTTTAATCGGGTAACCATTCCTACAATCTCTAAACTAATACCGATATGTTTGTGTAACCTGGTAAATCTCCTTTAATCTGTGTCAAACTCATTCCTAAAATATTTTCAATATTGCAGTATTATGTGTACTTTGGAGGAGAAAGATATGTAGATCTTGGACTGGGAACACATCGTGTCAAATGTCGAGTTCACAAAAAATTCAGGTACTGTGGAATTTCCCTTATGAGTAAAGCAGATTTTTACTTAAACTTTGATATGTTACATCTTGGTTTGTGTTCTAGTAAAGGTTTTGTCTCAAAATGTAGAGGCGTTTAAGAGAAATTCCATCAAAGGAATATGGAATTTGAATAAAATGAACATCTGGTACATGTACCTCCAAAAAAAATTCATTTTAAACAATGTCCAGAATCCAGAATATTGGTTTAACAGTATTCAAAGTTTGATGCTGAAATAACAGATTGTGCAATAAACAGACTAGACAATCTGTAGTTACACTGTGAACTAGATAATAAACAGACTAGAAATCTGTAGTTGCACTGTGAACTAGATAATAAACAGACTAGACAATCTGTAGTTACACTGTGAACTAGATAATAAACAGACTAGACAATCTGTAGTTACACTGTGAACTAGATAATAAACAGACTAGACAATCTGTAGTTACACTGTGAACTAGATAATAAACAGACTAGACAATCTGTAGTTACACTGTGAACTAGATAATAAACAGACTAGACAATCTGTAGTTACACTGTGAACTAGATAATAAACAGACTAGACAATCTGTAGTTGCACTGTGAACTAGATAATAAACAGACTAGACAATCTGTAGTTACACTGTGAACTAGATTTAAAGTATCCTCATGGTGTGAAATGTTTCCTCTACAGACTAATAGTTGTAGCAGAGAAAGAGATTGTATACAGCAAGTTCCCGATCCCTCTAATCAACAGACTGGAGAAACATTTCCTCAAAATCTCCACCATGTTGTCCTCAGCTCAGGTTGCACTCGCTCAAAAACTGGAGGACTGGGCACAACAGTTTGTCAAGATATCAGGACCGCTCTACAAAAACACAAGGTTGCTTGTTGTTGTTGTTTTCCTACACATTATCTCTAATACAAGCTTTTTATTGAGATAATTCTACAGTATTGTAATTGGGATGATAATTTTACCGTATTTATTGATATGAAGATAATTTTACAGTATTGCATTGAGATGAAGATAAATTTTACAGTATTGTATTGAGATGAAGATAAATTTTACAGTATTGTATTGAGATGAAGATAATTTTACAGTTTTGAGCTGAAGATAATTTTACAGTATTGTATTGAGATGAAGATAATTTTACAGTATTGAGATGAAGATAATTTTACAGTGTATTGTATTGAGATTAAGATAATGTAAGAGAGGAAGTTGTTTAATTTGTTACATTTTAAGTTACTTTTTTTGTTATCAGGGAGAAGACAGAGTACAAAATAGGAGATGTATTTATGGGATTCCATGCTGATACTTGTGCTTCCATAATCCTCCATGTCTGTCAAGAAAACAGTGACGATGACTTGGAGAGCATTGAGAATGAGGTAGAGATTCTGATGTGGTGGGGCCAAACTTAGCAATTAGTGATTATCTGTAAAACATTTAAATAACATCTTCTGTAATTCTGTTGATACCAAATTGAAACTAAATAGATATTTAGAAAGAGCAGGTAGACATTTACCAATATTGTAAATTATCATTATAGTGATTGAACGACTTCTTCTTTAATTATCATATTTTAAAACTTAATGCATAATTTTGAAAAGCAGAAAGGGATATACCAAAATTGTGAATTTTGCAGCTCCAGGGTTTTCGCTCTAGGATGGGTCCAAAATAGCATATGTTAACATATAGTATGTAAAGTCTTTCATCAGTGTGGGCACTTTGGGAGGGTGTGTGTGTGTTTTAAGAACATATCTTGTTTTATACTGCTGTTTAGCTTAGATATACAGAATTGGTTGATCAGCCTTTTATAAATGAATTCCAGTTGGTAAAGGTATGAAATCTGCTCAGATTTGTTCACTGCAGGTGAGATTCCAATTTGATGTTTTTCAGGTGATTCAGCATGCCAAGGAAATTCTGTTGTGGTGTGCCACCCCTGACGGTGTGCTGAGGGCCAAAAATAGACTGCGGGATTTCGAGTTTGTAGAGAACATTTACTATGAACAACAGAAGCATGATAATTTGCTGTTTTACCTGGATCAGAAGATCAGAATGGAAGACAGTGATGGACTCTATGCCCAGGTAAAACTTCCAGGACTTGTTTTACCAGAATAAGGTGCTTTTAATTTGATTTCAAATCTTGAAGTTGCATAGCACACGTTATGGGTAAAATATTACTTGTTTCAATAATTGTTATTGCTCTCTTGAAATTAACCATGAATTGAAAATATCCGTAATGTGTTTCCAGTCCTTTTAAACTTCATTGCCTCTCCAGTTAGCCCATTGGATGAACGTGTGACTACAAATCTGTAAATCGTGAATGGAATTTAATTTTTGCTCTGATTACTTTCTACTACAACTGCATATTTTCAACAAATGAAATGAATCTAAATGTTTTTGAATTCAAAATATGAATGTACACATCCTTTGCTATCTATTCATAAGTTTTCTGCAATCTAATTAAAATCAGACTTCTTAGATCCGCGCCGTATCTCTGCGTAAGAAGATCTGACATAACCCAATTAGGGGTCTTGTTCAGATGAACTTTATATCAGCCAATCGGCACGTCAGCTTTGAAACCGTCGGTGTTTAAAATTCAAGGAAAACGGCTGCGATTTTTTTGGTTTGAAAGAAAACACATCACAGTTAGATGTGACATCACAATGCACCGTTTACGTCGACTGGCGTTATATTCCTCATGTTAATTAAGTAAACTATTTTGAAAACTATTCAAATCGTATCCATCCTTATTCATACATAAATCGCAATTCACAATTAATTCGATTTGGGTGTATTTTATCTCGTATTTTTTGTTGTTTGTATGGACGGAATAGATTAGGCATTATTGCGAAAGTTTAAAATTCCTTATGTAAGATATACAATTGTATAGTGTGCAATAAACTTCGTGGGAAAGCGATTACTGCAACTTGTTTATGAATTGCTGGGAACCGCCTGAATAGTCATCATTGTCTGTATGGTGCAATCTGACTGGCTGATAGTTCTCGTGAATATTCCAAGCAAAAGGTCATGTGGACATGACCCCCTATGGGGTTATGTCAGATCCTATTATAACGATTGTGAGTGTATCCTCGGATCTGATTTTAATTAGATTGAAGTTTTCTGTGGTATGATATACATCCTTAAAGTGTTCATATAAAAGAAATCTTAATTCATCAAAGTGTCCCAATGCCACATCTTTACACAAGTATAATTATATTCTTCAAGGTGACCACCAGCTCTAAGCTGATCACCACAGCTGACATTGCAGACCTGTCCCAGTATCTACACATTCCCAGACCACAGATCAGTCTTTTGACTCTCCAGTCATTCGACACGGAACAACAGTTCTGTAGACAAGTCAAGTAAGTTGTCTAGAGAAGGAAGAATCGGTGAAAATCATCATTACAGTCAGAATGAGCAATGGTTATTGTCGGGTCAGATGCAAATAATTTTGTTAAGCAGAGTGTTTATCATGGATTGAGAGTGACATACCTGAAAGTCAAGGTGACTTTTTGATGTGTTTCACAGAGAAAAGAGAAGTAGGAAGAGAATGTGGGAGAGGTATAGAGAGATTTTTCTTTTAGACAAAGCTTTGAGAGAGAATTAGGGGCAGAATCTCTGCTGATTGTTTGAGATTTCTCTTTCAGACAAAGCTTTGAGAGGGACTTGGAGGCAGAATGTCTGCTGATTGTTCGAGATTTCTCTTTCAGACAAAGCTTTGAGAGAGACTTGGAGGCAGAATCTCTGCTGATTGTTCGAGATTTCTCTTTCAGACAAAGCTTTGAGAGGGACTTGGAGGCCGAATCTTTGCTGATTGTTCAGTGTGACAGTGGGAATGAGAATGCCAGTCTAGTGGCTTGTGCTCAGTACTGTGTGTTGGATCAACTACAGCAGATGGAAGACAAGAAGATAGGAAAAACACACATTGTGTTCATCATCCATCTCCCCAGGATGGTTGGCGGAGGATTTACTGGGTTTCAGGTATATACATGTGTGCCCTGAAGGGAGGGATATATCAACAAGATGAACATTTGTGGTTGTAAAGATACTGTTGGTGATTAATGCCTTGTGCTTTCATGTATAATCGATTTCTTGGAATTTGTGGTACTGACGCATTAGAAGTGGATAGAATGTATTGTTGACAAGAATTAGAGATCTAACTAATTTTGTCATGATCTGTTCATTATGAATAATTGCACTGAGTCTATTGTAGCAATATCTTAAATTTTGATGAGTAAGTATATGTCATTGATAAAGGAGCAAACATTTGTTAGAGTGTTTTGCTTGTTTGAAAATATTTTTTCTGTATTTTTTTATGAGATGCAATATTTCTTCTTAGTGTGGGAAGTGGCATTCTGTTCACATCGATGACCTCCGACCCGACGATGATAAAATGCCTAGTTTTATTGAAATGAAAAATAAGAGTGTTGGAACTTTACTTGAAAATGCTGCTGGTTCTATGAGACCGGGAGACACTGAAGATATGGAGTGGGAAGAAAAGGCGAAACAAGAGGAAGAGCCCAGTGAAGCGGAAATGATGGAGGACCAGGATGTCTATCCACATGACTTTGGCAACATGATGGAGCACACTGGACAGGTCCACGTGGAGAAGAAGGTGGATATTCCATTCTTTATTAAGCTGACGGCACATCCGGCTCTGGGAATGGTCAAAGATCCGGAGGGCGACTCTGCCAGAACAACGGAAAGAGTGAAGATTCTGTTGGAGCTTCTACATCATGAAACAAAAGGTCTCTTAATGTTTCAAAATCATAGCATAAAAATGTTGAAGGAGATTAGGGTGTGTAATGGTCAACTCTATACCTGTTTGAAGTCTTGATCTTACAATAATGGATTATATTGAAGTGAAGCATATTATACTGTAGTATAGTTTGATGTTAAGCACATCCACTTCTGCCAGGATTATTATTTGTACTGAAATACTCCCCTTCTCTCTCTCTCCCTGCACCCTCTTCTCTCTCTCCCTCCACCTCACCACTGAGTTAAAACACATAATTTTATTAATTTCATTGTGTTTGATCTTGTTCTGCAGAGAAATTAACATTTATGAATGGAGTAGGGCGTCACCTGGCGGCTCTGATGAAGGAGAAAGAGGAGACTATGGGGCAGTCAGCAGAGGGCTGGTTGTATGCTGAGGCCACAAACAGGGACTGTATCAACAGAGCGGGAACATTCAGGTAATGCTCAAACTCAGGAACATTCGGGTTCAAACTCGTGTACTGCTCAAACTCAGGAGCATTCAGACTCAAACTCCGGTACAATCAGGTAACTGCTCAAACTCAGGAACATTCAGGTTCAAACTCGTGTACCGCTCAAACTCAAAAACATTCAGGTTCAAACTCGTGTACCGCTCAAACTCAGGAACATTCAGGTTCAAACTCATGTACCGCTCAAACTCAGGAACATTCAGGCTCAAACTCATGTACCGCTCAAACTCAGGAACATTCAGGCTCAAACTCGGGTACAATCAGGTAACTGTTCAAAGTCAAGAACATTCATTCAGGTACCACTCAAACTTGGGATCTCCCAGAGAGTGACAGCACCTCCTTTATGTAAATAAGAAAAATGAAATAATCAAAAGTTTTAACATTCAGATAGATGATTTAAATGTACAGACACCAGTGAGGGTCTATGAAAACCTTCCCTGGTTCATATAAGACATGGAAGACATCTTTGAATTAATCTTTTAAAGGTTATATAAAATAGGATGGTGTACTTAAGCGTTGTGGAATTTCAGACTTTGCTTGACACTAAGGAAATGAAAACTTCTAGCAAATATCTAAATCCATTTAATGAAAACTTCTAGCAAATATCTAAATCCATTTAATGATATGAAAGTCAAATGTTTTTTTCTTACAGAAAAGCCCGAAATCAGTGCATCATTGAGAAGTTGTCCCCAATTTTGGCTGGCATCATTGCAGAAGTGGACACTAACAGTAACCTTGACCTTCTGATTCAGACAGACCCAAATTCCTGGAAGCATAAAGTTTGGCTTGAGATCATCAATGACCCATCTGCCACAGGGATAGAGTATTCAATGATAGTGTCCCCCAAAAACCAACAGGAGCTACCAGAGGTAGTGGTTAAGGGGACAGGCTGTGAGGGAAAGAAATTCAGGGCTCGGATGCCATTCTCCTGGTTGATTTACAAACTTATAGACCGAATCATCAGAACATCACAAGATGTTGATAAAAATGGTAAGTCTACAGAATGCGGTGTACAATCATCAGAACATCACAAGATGTTGTTAAACATGGTAAGTCTACAGACTGCGGTGTACAAAGTGTCCGATTTCTAGGTGGCCTTTTGTATGATATTTTGAATTTATACTACAAAAATAGGAATTTACAGGATATTGCAATTTGTATTTAGAAATCTTTCTTTCATTCATTTCTGTTACTGAAATCCCATCCATGTAAATACATATATTTCCATTAAACTGTTGCATTATACAAGCATTTCACACCTTGTGAACTTTGAACAATTCTTCAAGTAAAACATATTGAATATAGGTAATGATAATGTGCTTATATAGTAAAAAGTACAGCGGAGTCAATTGTATTCGTGGGGACCTATTGTCTCGGAGTACCAAGATTTTACAGTTTTAAGGGAATGTCATTTTGTAGATGTGGTTTCTGTACATCGTGACATCAAATAAATTTTGTATTTTGTTGTTGTTTGAAATTTGGGGGATAGAAGTACCCATGAAATCCATGAAAACGAGCAATACATTTACTAATATATTTTTTCTTCAGAAGTTATCCAAGAATTGGTCATGAGGGTAGCCGGTATTATAGAGAATGCAACTCTCGGAAAAGTACTTCAGAAGTGTCTATCTGAGGTCAAGGTCACAGAATGCGTTGAGGCCTACCTCAGTGATTTTGTTCACATGGTGTATCATGTGACCAGTGTGGAAGAACATCAGGTATGTTTCAGAAGTTTGAAAAGTCCCATATCTTTTTTTTTTATTGTATCAACATGATTACTTGTTTTTGCCATATTCTCAACATGAAAAATATTTTCTGTTAAGATATTGTTCTCTTTTTTTCAGATGGTGTGTCAAAATTTGCTGAATGGAATGAACATGGATTTCCGCAAGGGATTACGAAGTGTTGTCCAGAACTTTGTAGCTATTCATGCAGTGTACAATAAATCAGTACCCCGCCTGAGAAACTTTGCCAGCATTACGCGAGTGTGGCAGGAGTGCAGCGCCAAAATCATAGAGTTCCAGCAGAAAAGTGCTCAGTTCTACCTTGTGACAGATGAGGAACTTGTAAGTTGATTTTAAATGTTGAACATATCTAACAAAACATGTAAAAGTTTACAAAGATTTCATGATACTGTGTGTATAGCTTATTTTAGCGGTATTCATATTTTATCAGCTTTGACATTAAATCAAAAGTGCTAATCTATGATGGTGTTAAAATATGAAATCTCAATGTACCCATTATCAAACACAGAACAAGTGCTAAATCATGAACATGCCAATAGCACATCAGGTCCATTTTGAATGCATGAAAATAAGCACACATGCAGTACATTACAATTATTATAACAGTTGTAGAAGCAGACAACACCAATTACTGGAATTTTATCATGCATATACATGTAAATCTGGGCAATTGTAAGCATTCTACACCTGAAAATATGGAATTATTATTTATGAAAGTATTTAGAATGCACGAAAATAAGCACACATGCAGTACATTACAATTATTATATCAGTTGTGGAAGCAGACGACATCAATTACTGGAATTTTATAATTTTAGTTGATTCAGAAAATGTACTGGTTTATAGGGTCTTGGTTTTATGGAGAAAGAGATATTTTCTTGATTTGTGGTGATTCAGGGGTGATATTAATCCATTTTGTTTTGGGATGCATCTTCAAATCAACAAAAATCTGGAACCACCTGAAATTATGTATTGATAGTATGTGAGGTTTTGCACAATTATTATCATTGTTAAAGTTTTGTATAATTAGCTCACCTGAGCTGAAAGCTCAAGTGAGCTTTTCTGATCACCCTTATTCCGGCGTCCATCCGTCTGTCTGTCCGTCTGTAAACTTTTCACATTTTCAACTTTTTCTCAACAACCACTGGGCCAATTTCAACCAAAGTTGGCACAAAACATCCTTAGGTAAAGGGAATTCTAAATTGTTAAAATAAAGGGCCAGTCCACCTTCCAATGGGAGATAATCAAGAAAAGGTAAAAATAGGGTAGGGTCATTAAAAAATCTTCTTCTCAAGAACCACTGGGCCAGAAAAGATGAAATTTATAGATAGGCTTTATTAGGTAGTGTAGATTCTTAATTGTTAAAATCATGGCCCCCGGGGGTCGGATGGGGCCACAATAGGGGGTCAAAGTTTTACATACAAATATATAGGGAAAATCTTTAAAAATCTTCATCTCAAGAACCATTGAGCCAGAAAAGCTGAGATTTATATGAAAGCTTCCTTATATAATGCAGATTCTAAATTGTTAAAATCATGGTCCCCGGGGGTCGGATGGGGCCACAATAGGGGGTCAAGGTTTTACATACAAATATATAGGGAAAATCTTTAAAAATCTTCTTCTCAAGAACCAGTGAGCCAGAAAAGCTGAGATCTAAATGAAAGCTTCCTTATATAATGCAGATTCTAAATTGTTAAAATCGCGGCCCCCGGGGGTCGGATGGGGCCACAATAGGGGATCAAAGTTTTACATACAAATATATAGGGAAAATCTTTAAAAATCTTCTTCTTAAGAACCAGTGAGCCAGAAAAGCTGAGATTTATATGAAAGCTTCCTTATATAATGCAAATTCTAAATTGTTAAAATCATGGCCCCCGGGGGTCGGATGGGGCCACAATAGGGGATCAAAGTTTTACATACAAATACATAGGGAAAACCTTTTAAAATCTTCTTCTCAAGAACCAGTGAGCCAGAAAAGCTGAGATTTATATGAAAGCTTCCTTATATAATGCAAAGTCTAAATTGTTAAAATCATGGCCCCCGGGGGTCGGATGGGGCCACAATAGGGGGTCAAAGTTTTACATACAAATATATAGGGAAAATCTTTAAAAATCTTCTTAAGAACCAGTGAGCCAGAAAAGCTGAGATTTATATGAAAGCTTCCTTATATAATGCAGATTCTAAATTGTTAAAATCATGGCCCCCGGGGGTCGGATGGGGCCACAATAGGGGGTCAAAGTTTTTTTGTTTTTTGTTTTTGTTTTTGTTTTTTTGTATTTTTTTGTTCTTGATATAGTGCAGATTCAAGTTCGTTAAAATCATGGACCCCGGGGATTAAATGGGGCCTCGAGGGGGGCATTAAAGTTTTAGATACAAATTTATAGGAAAAATCTTTTAAAATCTTCTTATGAAGAACCACTGAGCCAGAAACGCTGAGATTTATATGAAAGCTTCCTGATATAGTGCAGATTATAAATTGCTAAGATCATGCCCCCCGGGGGTCGGATGGGGCCACAAAAGGGGGTCAAAGTTTTACATACAAATATATAGGAAAAATCTTTAAAAATCTTCTTCCCAGAACCACTAAGCCAGAAAAGCTGAGATTTATATGAAAGCTTTCTGATATAGTGCAGATTCAGGTTTGTTGAAATCATGCCCTCCTGGGGTAGGATGGGGCCACAATAGGGGATCAAAGTTTTACATACAAATATATAGGGAAAATCTTTAAAAATCTTCTTCTCAAGAACCATTGGGCCAAAGAAGTTCATATTTATATGAAAGCTTTCTGACATAGTGTAGATTCATGTTTGCAAAAACCATGGCCTCCAGGGTTAGGTTTGGGGCCATAATAGAGACTACGGTTTTACATGCAAATAGATATGGAAAATCTTCTGATATGGACCAAGGTGACTCAGGTGAGCAATGTGGCCCATGGGCCTCTTGTTTTTATATTATTTTGATTATATGTGAGTTTTGTATAATTATTATCATTGTTGCAGTGATTCCGAAGGTCCATCAGACATTGGCAAATGTTCGGTAATTTTTATTTTGGTCCGACCAATATCAGTTGTTGGCTGGACCAAGTGATCTATAATTTTTTTCCAATGAAATACAAGATTAGATATATCCCAAAATTTATTCTGTTCTTTAGTCATTGCAAAAAGTATCAAACTTGCAATCATCTGCAATTCCCCTGAGAGGGTGATAAAACAATTGAGCAATATCCCGTGAAACTACAGATGTCTTTGAAGCGTTTGAATTAGGTAATAAATAACAGGTAAATAAAGCGTTTAAACTATACTCTGATCAAGAAGTACTTAAACAACATGGGCACGTTTGATTTGAATTTGAGTTACGCGAATTGTTCGAGTTTAAAAAAAACACGTGTATTTCATTGCACTGGTGTTGAAGTTTACTCCACTGATGAATCTGAAGTGAAATGCTTGGGCTAATAAAGTAAGTCGCTGATGCTATTCTGGGCCAGAAAATTCAATCATGAAAGCTTCCCGACATAGTGCAGATTCAAATTTCAAGTTTGTTAAAATCATGGCCTACGGGGGGGTTAGGGGACCAAAGTTTTACATGGGAATATATAGGGAACGTCTTTAAAAATCTTCTGAAGAACCACTCAGTGGTTCAAATTTACATGAAATTGTAAGTTTCCTGATACAGTTTAAATTCAAGTTTGTCAAAATCATGGCCCCCAAGGGTAGGGTGGGGCCACAATAGAGGGTTAACTTTGCCTATAAAATTTTGGTCTGGTAAAATGTGATTTGGTCCAGTAATATCTCGACCATTACTGGACCAAATGTCCAGTAAGTACCAGAAGACCTTCGGAAGCACTGTTGTTGAAGTTTTGTTTTACATCCACATGATTATATCTTCATAAATTGCAATAGTATTTTCAAATCAAGAAACTTTACAATTGTGCAGACTTTGGATATCCTGGGACTCCATCTGTTGCTGAAGTCTTTGGAGCCTGCTAAGGACTCTCTTAATGACCAGAGGGGTAGACAACACTGGCAGAGACAGGTACACAAGTACCGACCTGTGGTGGAGAGGATTCTGGGTCAGTTTGTTCAGGAGGTGGATCCGTCAGGGGTGGAGGAGTTTGGGAGAAGGTGTATAGAGGGAATTAAGGAGGCTAGGTTAGTTTGGTCTATCAGATTTATGGAAATGATTGATAACGAATCATTCATCACAATTATTTTCAAAAATGTATATTTAACTGTTTTATCAACAATTCTGTGTCATTTTGATTATGCAATATTTGTAGTTATTGACCATTTAGTGAATTTAAGATGCTGAGCAATTTAGAGAATAAGCTGCTGTACATTTTCACATAATGAAGTAAATTTCCAATCAGTTGACTATAGTTAAGCCCCCTGCAAACTTTGTTTTGAGGTATAAGTATATATGAATTACCATGTCCCTCTGTCATCCTCCTGGGTCATAACTTTGTAATGCAAACACATTATAAGCATATACTTGGTACCAAGGTTGCCTATGGCCAGAAGAATGTGTCATGACCTAAATCAAGGTCATTTGGCTAAGGTCAAGGTCATTGGTAAAAAGAGAAATTTTTGTATTGACAATAACTTTATTTTGGAGTGATATCATAAGCTTAGTACAAGGGCTTAAATTGTAATGAGGTTAATTACTTTGCTTTTGATTAATTCTTCGAGTCGTTACTCTGTTTCCAGGTGTCAATGGACCAGAGTAATAGCAATGAAGTTGTTCCTTCAGCATGTGTGCGCTGATGATGTACAGCCAGTGGAACGATGCATGACTCTCTGGGTGGTAAGATTGATTTAGTGTTGATAGCCAGAATGAACCGTCACATATTGAGGAATGTTAATTGAACAAAACCACTTCAGTAATGAGAATCACCTCAACATTAAGCAAGATCACCTCAGTATTGAGGAAAATCACCTCAGCATTGAGGAAAATCATCTCAGCATTCAGGAAAATCACCTCAGTATTGAGGAAAATCACCTCAGCATTGAGGAAAATCATCTCAGTATTGAGGAAAATCACCTCAGTATTGAGAAAAATCACCTCAGCATTCAGGAAAATCACCTCAGCATTCAGGAAAATCATCTCAGCATTGAGGAAAATCATCTCAGTATTGAGGAAAATCATCTCAGTATTGAGGAAAATCCCCTTGGCATTGAGGAAAATCACCTCAGTATTGAGGAAAATCACCTCAATATTGAGGAAAATCACCTCAGTATTGAGCAAGGACTTTGATGTTGAGGAAAATCTAGAAAGATCTTGCTCATTCAAATTTCCAAATAATACTTTTAGAGAAAATACCTTTACGTTACATACAACAGGAAGAAATGATTTTCATTTATTTTGTAATGCTACTTCACAGATGCTGAAAGATAATGTTGACTTCAAGGACATAGAATCTTTGAAAAAAGTGGAACAATTCCTGAAAATCATCATGAAAAAAGCTGTGACTACTGCATTTGGGTAACAGAAGTCATGATTTAAAGAATTGTTTTTAAGATATACATATATTCAAATGGACTATAATATGTTGGCATTTTGAATAGATGAATATTGCACACTGGAAAATCTTCCCCTGTCTGTTGCAAGTTATGTTAAAGCTTTTAATGAAGTTCTTAAAAATGCAAAACAAAAAAGCAAAAAAAATAATTAAAATTTACGTAAATTATTTTATGTATTTAGTCGTCAGGAAAAGTGTAAAGCCTGTGAGAGTGAGATCACAGAGAGACCCATACAGCTGCCGTGTAAAGATGTCATCTGCATCAAATGTTACAACGACATGAAGATCCTGGGGGGTGGGGAGGGAGGCGAGTGCCCCGTCTGCCATGACGACATTCCTGACAGATTTGATCCCCAACAAGACAGCACACAAAAGTGAGTATCATAACGCAATTCTAGATGCTAAACTTGATCACTTATAATGATAGAATAAATATGACGTTCTCCTGAAAAGGGAAGCAACTCCTGTTACAGTGGCAATCACTACTGAGGGTGTCATATGAATGTAATTTTATTATGTGTCCTCTTCAAAGGAGAGGCATATTATTTTTGTCAGTTTTCATGTCTTCTATAAACCAAATTTTGTCCAGGCTGTAACTTTGACATTAGGACTTCAAACATGGAAGAGGTGGTATAAAGGAGGAGTGCATGGCACCAAAATTTTTGACCTTGATATATTGAAAGAGAGCTTTAAGACAAGATGCACTGCAAAGTTTTTGACCATGACCCATTTCTCTATTCAAGGTTAAGTTGAGAAAATTATTGATCAAGCTGTAACCGTAGAACCTTTTCGCATGAAGACTTGAAAGTTGGAACACCCATCAATGAGATTAAGCTGAGATGCACTACATTGTCATTTTTTACCTTGAGACATTTCTTCATGGTCAAATTTAAATAAAATACCAAAAAAGCAGAGAAATGTGTTCATTTCTCAATTAAATAACTTGCTAACCCTTAAACATCAAAACTTCATACATAGGAGTACAATTAATAGTAGAATATTGATGTCAGATGGACGACATTGAGGAGACGTTCACACCGACCCTTGATATTGCCCACATCACACTTTGGCACTCGCTATTGTTGCCCCATTATAAGAAAATCAAACTTTGAAGGAGAAATATTGGAGTTGGTGTTTTTTTGTACAATAAACAATACCTACTAGTTCACTTTTTAATTTTTGTAGATAAAGCAAATTTTCTTTTTTTTCAAATACACAAATCCATTCAAAATCAACAACAAAATAACTAGTGTTAATTGTTACAGTTGTTTTCCAAACATCCCCCATTTACAAAGCAGTGCCATATTGTTTGATTTAACAACAATATAAGTTACACTTTATATAGCTTTGTTAGTTAAAGCATTATCCAATCAAAATCAATTGAACATGTCAAATCTATTAAGCATCTCAATAGATATCTGCTGTATAATTTTCAAACTAATTTATTGAATTAAAGTATCTGTGCAAGCTCACATCTTCTAAACCTTTCATCAGATATTGGTCTAATATTCCTTTGGTCATTTTGAAAAGGTCAAGGCCACTCAGAACATATACCTTTTATAAGGAAACAGTTTTTGAACAGGTATTGATGATATATTACAAAAATAAGTAACGAGCAAATGGCTTTCATTTTGTTAAGGTCATGCAAAACACATTCCTTTTATATAAGAAAAAATCTTTCATTTTAACAATATTTCAACAGTCATTGATCTTTTGGTCCAAGGTCTTTCAATTTCATTTTGGAAAGGTCAAAGTCACTCAGAATATATATTTACTTTACTTGAGGAAAAAGTTTCGTATTTTAATAGTTGATCATATATCACACAAATACATGATAGGCAAATGGCTTTCAGACAAAGTTCATTCAAGGTCATTTTGTAACGGTCAAGGTCACTCAACGTATACCTTATATATGGGGGAAAAAACACCTTCATTTCAACAATATTTTAAAAGCAATTAAATGTTAATGATCATTGTGTGAGTCACATTCATCATACAAAGCAGTTCATTGGTTAGATGCAGTTCAGGGAGCATCCATCAGTTTTACTGATATTCTTGTTAGAACACTAATCTTTAGATACTTACATTATGTTGTGAGTATCATTCAATTTTCTCTATTAATGAGATAGTTATAGACATTATGGTATTGTCCAATCAATAGGAAGCACATGTGTATGCGTGCATTGATTGTATAACACTTTGATTATCGTAGTAAAAATGGATTTTGAATAAATTCTTTGTGTAGGAATATTAAGTGTTATTATGTTAGAAAAAAGACAGGCATATCCATATTGAGATAAAGCCTTGTTTTATAACATAGTTGAACTCAGTCTCTGCAAGCAGCTGCAAAACTGTATGGGAAATATTTTCACAGCATTAAAATCCAAAAGCTGGCAGTGTTCAAAAGACGTTGTAACAGCTTCTTCATGGACCTAGTGTCTCAGCTGTGCTTCTCAGACGATGTGCCACCGTCTAGACAAGTGGTAGAGAAGCTTATGTCGTACATCACCGCCACGGCCCGGCGAGGACACGGGGGCAGAATGGCCAGTAAGGAGATGTCGGTGTTTGAGGAAGGCATTGATCCTACACCAGTCCTTCGATCCTTCCTGCTTCAGCACCTTCTGAGGACTAGGTAAGTTTTCTCTACGATCCTTCCTGCTTCAGCACCTTCTGAGGACTAGGTAAGTTTTCTCTTGCTCAGAGGTTAATGCACCATGAATGAAATAAATGAATGAATAATACAAATCTAACATATATACTAGATAATGTTAGCTTATAGTCGATTGGAGGTTCAAATGCATGCCTTTGGTGGTCAGTGATGCATAACTATTATAATTTCATCAGAATATTAAAAGGTTTGTTGACATCATTATAAGGGATACAGTGTAATGATTTCAAGCTCTGAAGAAGTACGACATTGTGTAATGTTAATCACATGACTTATTGATTTCAAGCTCTGAAGAAGTACGACACTGTGTAATGTTAATCACATGACTTATTGATTTCAAGCTCTGAAGAAGTACGACACTGTGTAATGTTAATCACATGACTTATTGATTTCAAGCTCTGAAGAAGTACGACACTGTGTATTGTTAATCACATGACTTATTGATTTCAAGCTCTGAAGAAGTACGACACTGTGTAATGTTAATCACATGACTTATTGATTTCAAGCTCTGAAGAAGTACGACACTCTGTAATGTTAATCACATGACTTATTGATTTCAAGCTCTGAAGAAGTACGACACTGTGTAATGTTAATCACATGACTTATTGATTTCAAGCTCTGAAGAAGTACGACACTGTCTGGAAATGTACATGGAGAGAGTAGAGGAATTAATGTCCCTCCAAGTCAATGAAAATGAGGAGAAGATGGTGGAACTTTGTCTTCTGGTCATTCAGTGTCTGGAGGTACGTGTAATGTGATGATCAGAATTATTGAAATGTAGCTTTGTTATGTTGAAATATCTCTCACAACAAAACACCAGAACTGAATATAAGAAATGACTAGGCCTTACAAGTATGTACCTCTCTCTCTCTCTCTCTCTCTCTCTCTCTCTCTCTCTCTCTCTGTAGACCTGTAGACTCATGATATTTTGTTACTTGTTAACCAATGTTTCATTATTGTGCATTGTTACACAGTGTAAGTTATTTTTTCTGATCAAAAAATGTTTGTATACCTTTCAATTTTCAACATCCTTACCAAAGTCAAATCAACTTGGTTAAAGCATTTTCAGGTGAAGTGGAATTCAATATTATTCATTGAAAGGGCTTCATCTCAGAAGGAAAATTCATAAAAGATGAAGGAAAAGGCACAGTAGAGTCATAACAAATTCATCTCCAGGAATGACTAACAAGTTTCATTAAGTATATCAAGTTACAACCCAGTGGCCAGTACGAAAACACAATATAGATCCTGGTCTGTACAAGAATACAATATAGATCCTGGTCTATACGAGAATACAATATAGATCCTGGTCAGTACAAGAACACAATATAGATCCAGATCTATACGAGACCACAATATAGATCCAGGTCTATACGAGAATACAATATAGATCCTGGTCAGTACGAGAACACAATATAGATCCTGGTCTGTACGAGAATACAATATAGATCCAGGTCTATACGAGAATACAATACAGATCCTGGTCAGTACGAGAATACAATATAGATCCAGGTCTATACGAGAATACAATGTAAATCCTGGTCTGTACGAGAATACAATATAGATCCTGGTCAGTACGAGAATACAATATAGATCCTGGTCAGTACGAGAATACAATATAGATCCAGGTCTGTACGAGAATACAATATAGATCCTGGTCTATACGAGAACACAATATAGATCCAGGTCTATATGAGAACACATTATATAGATCCAGTTCTATACGAGAACAATATAGATCCAGGTCTATACGAGAACACATTATATAGATCTAGTTCTATATGAGAACAATATAGATCCAGGTCTATATGAGAACACAATATAGATCCTGGTCTGAATTTATGTACAGAAATATACAATTGTTCAAAATAGTCACCAGAGTAAGGCTAGAAAAAAATTTCGTGTGTAAAATTGAGAAAAAAATCTGATGTACAGTTAAATTACTAATGGTCTGAAGGCATAGTATAGGATGCAGTGGTAAGGTTAAGTACATGTAATGAGGCTCCGGTGACCTTCCGAAGTGGTAGATCAGTGGTTAGATACATGTAATATGAATCGGGTGACCTCAGGCCTGGGGGTTATAAAACTTTTACCATACTCAAACTCAGCCATGTTTGTTTTGAGACAACTTTGAGCAAGCTTCTAAACGTACTCGAAAAATCTTGAGCATATATACTCCATTTGAGTGTGAGAATGATTGTATAAAAGTTTTATAACCTTTACTTTTGAAAATGAGTACGATTTAGAGCACAGAGTTTGAGTATGAAAACATGCTCAAAAAGTTTGATGACCTGCAGGCCCAGATTTCCTAAGTGGTAGCTCAGTGGTTAGAACATTTGCTTCATGACCAGGAAGTCGTGTGTTTGAGCCCCAATCGTACCATTGTCAAACCTAAGGCATAAGAATGAGTATTGACTGCTCCTTCACAATTAGAAGTGAGAGTTGCAGGTCTTTTAAGTAAGACCTGTAGAAAAATTGTGGTCCTCCGTCACGACAGACATTGGAACAATAAAAAAAAAAAACCTCACTGCTTTGTGGTACTTCACCAACATAGGGATATAAAACAAACAAACAACTGTTACATATATTTAAACATTAAGTTTTAAATTCAGTAATAATGAAGAATTTGATTCAGTATCTTATTTAATGAAGTTTTGGGCTTGCTTCCACCAAGCACACATCATTTCACAGACGAGTCTCATCTGTCAGTTTGAATATGAATACTATTATTTTTCAACTTTTCAATGTAGAGTTACTCTAGAGATTAACATTTTTTCTGTCTTTCAATGAAAGGACTCATTTCATCAAGAAGTAACAAAGAATGCAGACTCGGGGAAATATAAAATCAAGATGGCTAGCCAGATGCTTCAGCAGAATGTCATGCTGGTGATGAGAGAGGGTTTGGATGTGGAGAAGTTGCACTGTATGGCTGAGACCAGGTTTGGGCTGATTGTTGTAGCAGAGGTACTCCACAAGTTATTGGTGGAAAAGTCAATAAAGGCGACCCAGAATATTAGAAGACTTTTGGAGGTTGCTGGAAAGTTGTGTGACGAATGCGGGTCAAAGCAGCCAAAGTAAGATATTAAATTAATCGTTAGTTTGCTGGGTTGAACATCGTTAGAGATCTAATGTGATACCCCTGGTTCTAGTTGGCATTGTCCATTGACAGCATGTTAAAGGTTTTAAAATTGTCCATTCCCAAGAAATTATTAATGCATCTGTTGTCTCTTCTGATGTTCATTTTATGGTGGATGTTTGAATTTTCTGACAGATTGTTCCTCATAAAACACCTTTGTCGATGTTTTGGGTTGGAGACCTATCAGAAGATTTGTAAGACTGGTGACGCTTCCATGGTTCGCTGGCTAAGTGTACCAGATCTACAGAAAAATGAGGTATTGCTTTGCATTGAGAACTGTCAATATAATTCATCCACTGGCTTAAAATAACTGTTCATGCCCAACCATGCAGTCATTTTTATATGCCCGTCGAAGACGGGACGTATTATGGTATGGCTCTGTTCGTCTGTCTGTCCGGACCTTCTGGGCAGGATACAGACTGAACCATAAGCCCTAGGGCTTTACAACTTGGTACATTTGATCACCATGATGAGAGGAAGATGCCTATTGTTTTTCAAGGTCAGAGGTCAAAGGTCAAGGTCGTAGTATCACTTATTAGGAAAACCTTGTGGGCAGGATACAAACCGAACCGTAAGCTCCAGGATATTATAACTTGGTATATTTGATCACCATGATGAGAGGAAGATGCCTATTGTTTTTCAAGGTCAAGGGTCAAAGGTCAAGGTCGTAGTATCACTTTTTAGGAAAACCTTGTGGGCAGGATACAAACCGAACCGTAAGCTCCAAGATATTATAACTTGGTATATTTGATCACCATGATGAGAGGAAGGTGCCTATTGTTTTTCAAGGTGAGAGGTCAAAGGTCAAGGTCGTAGTATCACTTATTAGGAAAACCTTGTGGGCAGGATAGAAACCGAACCGTAAGCTCCAGGATATTATAACTTGGTATATTTGATCACCATGATGAGAGGAAGGTGCCTATTGTTTTTCAAGGTCAAAGGTCAAGGTCATAATATCACTTATAAGGAAAACATTTTGGGCAGGATACAAACCGAACCGTAAGCTCCTGGATATTATATCTTGGTATATTTGATCACCATGATAATGAATTAGCTCACAGAGGACAGTGCTTACTTCAATAAAATATGAATCCCACTAAAATATGTTTTCCTTGAGCAAAATCTACGGGCGTATTATGCCATGTTGGCGTTGCTCTTGTTTACCACTTGGTTCACTTTCTTGTAAATATCTGTCCTCTATGAACCAGCTATTTGTATTATAAGGTGTGGTTATTTGTTCACTTGTAAATATCACCTGTCGCAAATGCATTTCCTGTCAGCGATTCTCAAATAAAAAATATAATCAAGGTCTCTTATAATGAGTTTGATAATGACCAGAATACTGTTGGTGCATTCTTTCTGTATAACGACATGAAATGAGTTTGAATTCTTTGTACAGATCGTTGAGTGCAGTGACCGGTTTATTGTGTGTGGGTGGAATACTTTGTACAGATCGTTGAGTGCAGTGACCGGTTTATTGTATGTGGGTTGAATACTTTGTACAGATTGTTGAGTGCAGTGACCGGTTTATTGTATGTGGGTTGAATACTTTGTACAGATTGTTGAGTGCAGTGACCGGTTTATTGTATGTGGGGACCACTACAAGGCAGTGAGGGAGAAGCTGACCCAGGCAGTACTGGCACAGAACATGGACACTTTCAATACTGCTATAGAGGTAGGCATCAGTAGACATAGAGAACAATATCGCACAATATTGATGTAGAGAACAATATCATACAGTACTGATATAGAGAGAACAATATCATACAGTACTGATGTAGAGAGAACAATATCATACAGTACTGATATAGAGAACAATATCATACAGTACTGATGTAGAGTACAATATCATACAGTACTGATGTAGAGAGAACAATTTCATACAGTACTGATGTAGAGTACAATATCATACAGTACTGATGTAGAGAGAACAATATCATACAGTACTGATATAGAGAGAACAATATCATACAGTACTGATGTAGAGAGAACAATATCATACAGTACTGATATAGAGAACAATATCATACAGTACTGATGTAGAGTACAATATCATACAGTACTGATGTAGAGAGAACAATTTCATACAGTACTGATGTAGAGTACAATATCATACAGTACTGATGTAGAGAGAACAATATCATACAGTACTGATGTAGAGAACAATATCATACAGTACTGATGTAGAGAGAACAATATCATACAGTACTGATGTAGAGAACAATATCATACAGTACTGATGTAGAGTACAATATCATACAGTACTGATGTAGAGTACAATATCATACAGTACTGATGTAGAGTACAATATCATACAGTACTGATGTAGAGAGAACAATATCATACAGTACTGATGTAGAGAGAACAATATCATACAGTACTGATGTAGAGTACAATATCATACAGTACTGATGTAGAGAGAACAATATCATACAGTACTGATGTAGAGAGAACAATATCATACAGTACTGATGTAGAGAGAACAATATCATACAGTACTGATATAGAGTACAATATCATACAGTACTGATGTAGAGAACAATATCATACAGTACTGATGTAGAGAACAATATCATACAGTACTGATGTAGAGAGAACAATATCATACAGTACTGATGTAGAGAGAACAATATCATACAGTACTGATGTAGAGAACAATATCATACAGTACTGATGTAGAGAACAATATCATACAGTACTGATGTAGAGAGAACAATATCATACAGTACTGATGTAGAGAACAATATCATACAGTACTGATGTAGAGAGAACAATATCATACAGTACTGATGTAGAGAACAATATCATACAGTACTGATGTAGAGAACAATATCATACAGTACTGATGTAGAGTACAATATCATACAGTACTGATGTAGAGAACAATATCATACAGTACTGATGTAGAGAGAACAATATCATACAGTACTGATGTAGAGAGAACAATATCATACAGTACTGATATAGAGAACAATATCATACAGTACTAATGTAGAGAACAATATCATACAGTACTGATGTAGAGTACAATATCATACAGTACTGATGTAGAGAGAACAATATCATACAGTACTGATGTAGAGAGAACAATATCATACAGTACTGATGTAGAGTACAATATCATACAGTACTGATGTAGAGTACAATATCATACAGTACTGAAAAAGAGAGAACAATATCATACAGTACTGATGTAGAGAACAATATCATACAGTACTGATGTAGAGAACAATATCATACAGTACTGATGTAGAGAACAATATCATACAGTACTGATGTAGAGAACAATATCATACAGTACTGATGTAGAGAGAACAATATCATACAGTACTGATGTAGAGAGAACAATATCATACAGTACTGATGTAGAGAACAATATCATACAGTACTGATGTAGAGAGAACAATATCATACAGTACTAATGTAGAGAACAATATCATACAGTACTAATGTAGAGAACAATATCATACAGTACTAATGTAGAGAACAATATCATACAGTACTGATGTAGAGAGAACAATATCATACAGTACTGATGTAGAGAACAATATCATACAGTACTGATGTAGAGAACAATATCATACAGTACTGATGTAGAGAGAACAATATCATACAGTACTGATGTAGAGAACAATATCATACAGTACTAATGTAGAGAGTACAATATCATACAGTACTGATGTAGAGAACAATATCATACAGTACTGATGTAGAGTACAATATCATACAGTACTGATGTAGAGAACAATATCATACAGTACTGATGTAGAGAGAACAATATCATACAGTACTGATGTAGAGAGTACAATATCATACAGTACTGATGTAGAGAGAACAATATCATACAGTACTGATGTAGAGAACAATATCATACAGTACTGATGTAGAGAGAACAATATCATACAGTACTGATGTAGAGAGAACAATATCATACAGTACTGATGTAGAGAACAATATCATACAGTACTGATGTAGAGAGAACAATATCATACAGTACTGATGTAGAGAGAACAATATCATACAGTACTAATGTAGAGAGAACAATATCATACAGTACTGATATAGAGAACAATATCATACAGTACTGATGTAGAGAGTACAATATCATACAGTACTGATGTAGAGAACAATATCATACAGTACTGATGTAGAGAGAACAATATCATACAGTACTGATGTAGAGAACAATATCATACAGTACTGATATAGAGAACAATATCATACAGTACTGATGTAGAGAGAACAATATCATACAGTACTAATGTAGAGAACAATATCATACGGTACTGATGTAGAGAGAACAATATCATACAGTACTAATGTAGAGAACAATATCATACAGTACTGATGTAGAGAACAATATCATACAGTACTAATGTAGAGAGAACAATATCATACAGTACTGATGTAGAGAGAACAATATCATACGGTACTGATATAGAGAACAATATCATACGGTACTGATGTAGAGAGAACAATATCATACAGTACTAATGTAGAGAACAATATCATACAGTACTGATGTAGAGAACAATATCATACAGTACTGATGTAGAGAGAACAATATCATACAGTACTGATGTAGAGAGAACAATATCATACAGTACTAATGTAGAGAACAATATCATACAGTACTAATGTAGAGAACAATATCATACAGTACTGATGTAGAGAGAACAATATCATACAGTACTGATGTAGAGAACAATATCATACAGTACTGATGTAGAGAACAATATCATACAGTACTGATGTAGAGAGAACAATATCATACAGTACTGATGTAGAGAACAATATCATACAGTACTAATGTAGAGAGTACAATATCATACAGTACTGATGTAGAGAACAATATCATACAGTACTGATGTAGAGTACAATATCATACAGTACTGATGTAGAGAACAATATCATACAGTACTGATGTAGAGAGAACAATATCATACAGTACTGATGTAGAGAGTACAATATCATACAGTACTGATGTAGAGAGAACAATATCATACAGTACTGATGTAGAGAACAATATCATACAGTACTGATGTAGAGAGAACAATATCATACAGTACTGATGTAGAGAGAACAATATCATACAGTACTGATGTAGAGAACAATATCATACAGTACTGATGTAGAGAGAACAATATCATACAGTACTGATGTAGAGAGAACAATATCATACAGTACTAATGTAGAGAGAACAATATCATACAGTACTGATATAGAGAACAATATCATACAGTACTGATGTAGAGAGTACAATATCATACAGTACTGATGTAGAGAACAATATCATACAGTACTGATGTAGAGAGAACAATATCATACAGTACTGATGTAGAGAACAATATCATACAGTACTGATATAGAGAACAATATCATACAGTACTGATGTAGAGAGAACAATATCATACAGTACTAATGTAGAGAACAATATCATACGGTACTGATGTAGAGAGAACAATATCATACAGTACTAATGTAGAGAACAATATCATACAGTACTGATGTAGAGAACAATATCATACAGTACTAATGTAGAGAGAACAATATCATACAGTACTGATGTAGAGAGAACAATATCATACGGTACTGATATAGAGAACAATATCATACGGTACTGATGTAGAGAGAACAATATCATACAGTACTAATGTAGAGAACAATATCATACAGTACTGATGTAGAGAACAATATCATACAGTACTGATGTAGAGAGAACAATATCATACAGTACTGATGTAGAGAACAATATCATACAGTACTGATGTAGAGAGAACAATATCATACAGTACTGATGTAGAGAACAATATCATACAGTACTGATGTAGAGAACAATATCATACAGTACTGATGTAGAGTACAATATCATACAGTACTGATGTAGAGAACAATATCATACAGTACTGATGTAGAGAGAACAATATCATACAGTACTGATGTAGAGAGAACAATATCATACAGTACTGATATAGAGAACAATATCATACAGTACTAATGTAGAGAACAATATCATACAGTACTGATGTAGAGTACAATATCATACAGTACTGATGTAGAGAACAATATCATACAGTACTGATGTAGAGAGAACAATATCATACAGTACTGATGTAGAGAGAACAATATCATACAGTACTGATGTAGAGTACAATATCATACAGTACTGATGTAGAGTACAATATCATACAGTACTGAAAAAGAGAGAACAATATCATACAGTACTGATGTAGAGAACAATATCATACAGTACTGATGTAGAGAACAATATCATACAGTACTGATGTAGAGAACAATATCATACAGTACTGATGTAGAGAACAATGTCATACAGTACTGATGTAGAGAACAATATCATACAGTACTGATGTAGAGAGAACAATATCATACAGTACTGATGTAGAGAGAACAATATCATACGGTACTGATATAGAGAACAATATCATACGGTACTGATGTAGAGAGAACAATATCATACAGTACTAATGTAGAGAACAATATCATACAGTACTGATGTAGAGAACAATATCATACAGTACTAATGTAGAGAACAATATCATACAGTACTAATGTAGAGAACAATATCATACAGTACTAATGTAGAGTACAATATCATACAGTACTGATATAGAGAACAATATCATACAGTACTGATGTAGAGTACAATATCATACAGTACTGATGTAGAGAGAACAATATCATACAGTACTGATGTAGAGGTAGCCATTAGAACAATTCAATGTCATACAGTACTGCTGTGGAAGTATTGTAGAGAACAAGAGTTTTGTATAAATTTGTTTTCATCATGGCTAATGAATGTTTTTGGCAAAAGTTTGAATTATTTTCAGATATCTTCTTTATGCTTATAGTAATTAATTCTAATAGTTCGTTTGCCAAAATTTTGCGATAATTAACCACAATATAGACTTGAGTCTAAGCCCCGATTTCAAAAAGTCTAGTTAATTAGGTAGGTAGTCACGTGGTACAGTGATGTCGATTGCACCCTTCGGATTGTAGAAGTAGTGTGAGATATTATTAAAAACTCAGCTTTTAGGGGCCTAATTTATTCACCATGGGCAACATTACATCGATGTTGACAAATTTTTCGAGTTTTATATGTTTTTGCCACCAGTACATACATATAGCGATGTAAATACCCAAATATAGCAAGGAAATCGTGTATGAAATAGGCAATATTGCGAGTAAATAATGTATATATGGGTCGCTGTCTACTAACTGTTTGATAATGTTATCCCTTTATACATCTGTAATTGGCGCTGTTTTTTCCCCCAAATATAAACAGTGCAATAATTATTTATTTTTGGATTGGACAAATTATAATACGTTACATTGTTGACAACTACGTCCTATGCCAAGCTATTATCACGGCCGAGTGCATTTCGGAAAGAGGGAAAAAGAAACAACACACACAAATCAGTAAAAGTAATCAAATTTAAAGTGGAAATTATATTATTTTATTTTAATGAAGCAATCTTATTATTATATTTTTGAATTGTGATCTGCACGTCGTTAGGAAGTGGGAGCACGGCGTTATACTGACGCACTCTTGAAAGATGTTACGAGTTCAATGAGAAATAATTTTATAATTCAATTTAAAGTTTGGAAATACAATATTCTTTTACTTATATAATTAAAAGTTCAATTATTTTGTATCTTTAAAATGTTTGTTAATCTACCATTTGGTAGAAACTGGAAGCACATTATACCGGGTATATGTTGTTACTGACAAGGTGAAGGTCAGTTGATCCGAGTGTGTATTGAATTTGAAGACCAGAACAGAATTATGTAGTGCTTATAAGCTTCGATATATCCATTTTATCGCAGTTTATAAGGGTCTCTGTTCAAGCGATTTTTGAAAAGCTGACTGGGTGTATTTTTAAAGGTAAAATTCTTGCTCCAACAAAAAATTATCCACATCTGTTTTCTCGTACCTTCCTTCGAAAAATTGAAAAATACTCAGTCTAAATCCTTTCTATCGACAACTAGTACATCCAAGCACGGCACAAAACATCGTAATGCAATATTATTTACAAGCCGTCAATGTGATAATTGGTTTTTTGTTGATTAAATCTAATCAGTTTATGAAATGGCTAATAGATGTTTTTAAACCTGAGGGCGCATATGACGTCACACATAATGGCGTGTAAAATAGCGAAAGTAAATATGCATATCGCAAGATTTGAATTTCATCGCTTTCAAACTCGAAAACTACGCAAAATATTTCATTTAAAACACATTTAAAGTAGTTTTAGGCATGAGAAGAATTAATTTTGCTGAAAAAATGAAAAAGTTTTGAAACATGCGTTGTGTCCTTTAAAATAACCCACAGTGCAGGAGTTAAAAGTGAGGGGTTTTTTGGGGGGGGGGGTGGAAGGGATCAAGGGCACAAATGGAGGATGAATGGCTGCAAAGAAGGACAGCTCTTCAAGCATAAAATTCAGATCACACACTCCATGGAATCTCACAAACCTTAAAATTAAGATCCCACCAATGCTTTATTTTATTTTATCACATAGAAATACTGGTGGTATATGATTTACAGTATAATTTTGTAAATCAGAAGCCTTAAAATATGCGAGGACATAAAAATTAAAGAGACATTATACAGCTCATATTGAGCAAAATTCATGAAGTGAAATTTTACCACAACTTTCTCAAATTTTATTGTAACAGTTTAGTTAAATTATATGAGAGCTAGGCGAAACAAACATAAGACTAGACGTGAAGATACTGCTGGATAAGTAAGTCTCAAAACTACTTAATTATCAGAAACAGGGAATAATCCCATTATTGAAAAGGGGAGTATTCAAATATAACACACACAAACACCCAAAGGAATTAAAATAATTTCCTTGAAAAAAAAAAATATCATATAGCACAAAAGTCCAAGTCACCATGAAAAAACCTTGAATTATGGATAGTCTTCAAAGTGCAGTGGAGAGCATAATTATAATGCTTTCAAACTGTTCAAAATTTCAGTATTTTATCAATAAATGTTAAAAAACATACAATGAAGTTGTGGAAAATGTCTCTTTAACTTAATAAGGGTTAAATTTACAGTGTCTTGTTTTTCATTCTGTCAATGTTTAATTGTTAGTTATTTTATGATATGGTTTTATTATGAACGTTTTTTACATTGTGTTGACGTGGTTTAATATACAGGCTGTCAAGGTACCAGATTACCAGAAGAGAACGCTGGTCCTCCTGGCTATGTTAAGGGAGATAACGTTGTCCTGTCTGTACCCAGAAAGTAGGAGAAGAGTTACTCCAGCGGTAAGTTAAGATTTGTAATTTGTATGATAATGGTGCAGTAGACAGTCATGTCATGTCAGACTGTCACGATGATGCGTTAATTAAAATATGAGTCTGATTGCAGATTATGTTACCGTGTTTTATCATGACTTGGTGCAGATTATTAATAGGTTTATAAACTGCGAATAGTTTATAAACAGTGTTATAATCCCATAACAGAGTTTGCTATTCCTAGAGATTTAAATTCTTAACTTAGTTGATGAACATGCTTTTTATTGTGTTTTCAACATGAATTTTAACAAGTGATTTCAGTGCTTTATTTAGCAAGTTATGTTATTTAGAAATAAAGTATGTTGCTTATAGGCAATCAAATTGCATGTTACGCATGACATAAATCAAATTATAATGAAATGTTTTCGTGCTTGGAAAGTTGTTGAATGTGTAAGGAGGGGAACTGTTGCCATTAGTTGGATAATGAGGTAGGTCAAAAGATTATTTCTTGTAAACTTTTGATTTTTTTACAGGCTGTTGAACTTCTTCATCAGTTTTTGGCACAACATCCCATGTTTGCAAATCAGGTATGAAATATAACAAAATATTAAATATCAAAGAAAAATGATAGCAAAGACTTTGCATAGATTAATTAAGATTTCATGCACTTGTAATCTTTATTCTTTTTATGGCATCTTATATGTGAACATGAAAAAATAGCTTTTCACATAAAACAGCTTGCATACACATGGATGCAGGTTAACATTACTAAGATGTTTATTTATACAGATTACTAGATTTGCACTTGCAGAGCATGTTTACGCTTAGAAATCACTTTGTCATCTATCTGTTTGTCACACTTGGGACTGTGTATTCTGTTTGTGAGTAATTGGAACTGTAAGAGATAGGATATGATATTAAGTATGTGTATTCTGTTTGTGAGTAACATTTCGTTTACACCTTAGTTCTATTTATCCACCTGCAGGCGATGCATGTTCCTAGGAAAACCCTACTAGTTGTCCCTCTGGCTGAGGAATATATCGAGTTGTCCCCCTGGCTGAGGGATATATTGAGTTTTCCCTCTGGCTGAGGGATATATTGAGGTGTCCCTCTGGCTGAGGGATATATTGAGCTGTCCCTCTGGCTGAGGGATATATTGAGCTGTACCTCTGGCTGAGGGAAAAATTGATTTGGGTCTGATTTGGTTTCTGGATAGTATATCAAATACTGTGTAAGCTTTAGTTCAGAAGGTCAAGGTCACAGTGTGAGAAATTGTTTCCAGATGATATCTTGTTTGAGATTTAACAATGGAACTTTATATGTAGGGTAACCAAGACTTCAGGATCACCTCGGTTGATTTTAGGTAGAAACCATTAAGGTCACTGTTTCTTACAATAAGCCTTAGAGATGATTTGCAGATGAACTCTCAAAAATCATTGATTAGATTTCACATTAATGGTCTTAATCACAAAAGGATAACCTCCATCACTTTTATGATCCAATGATCAAGGTCACCAGCTCACAAAAGACCACATATTGTCTCTGGATGGCATTTTCAATATCGTGATTTATAGCACTGAATGAAACTGCATGAAGAGTCCTTTTGTAGAATGTTTCCCCCGTTTAAAAAACACAAATGAAATGAAGCAGGGGAATCTACTTGTTCTCACTATAAACTTTTACTTTGTGTCATCTTTTTCAGGTTGATCTGCCAAGAGCACTTTGTACAAACAACCTCTGGAGGAGAAACCCCCAGCTGACCGTCCAGGAGGGTATGGATCTTGGCCATCAGAACACACTGTGTATGTTGAACCACTTCTTCATCACTCTGTTACAGATCCCTGATGAGAGGACACTGTTAGAACCCCTCAACAGACTGGTTCAACAGCCACAAGACATGCAGGTGTGTATGAGGTGCAGCAGGTGTGTGTGAGGTGAATGGGGGTTGAGGTGTAGTGGGTGTGTATGAGGTGTAGTGGATGTGTGTGAGGTGTAGTGGATGTGTGTGAGGTGCAGCGGGTGTGTGTGAAGTATAGTGGGTGTGAGGTAAAGTGGAGTGTGTGTGAAATGCAGCGGGTGTGTATGAGGTGCATCGAGTGTGTGTGAGGTGTAGCAGGTGTGTGTGAGGTGTAGTGGGTGTGTGTGTGAGATGTAGAGGGTGTGTGTGTGAGGTGTAGTGGGTGGGTGTGTGTGTGTGAGGTGTAGTGGGTATGTGTGAGGTGTAGTGTGTGTGTGTGAGGTGTAGTGGGTGTGTGTGAGGTGTAGCGGGTGTGTGTGTGAGGTGTAGTGGGTTGTGTGAGGTGTAGAGGGTGTGTGAGATGTAGTGGGTATGTGTGAGGTGTAGTGGGGTGTATGAGGTGTAGTGGGTGTGTGTGAGGTGTAGTGGGTGTGTGTGTGTGAGGTGTAGTGGGTGTGTGTGTGAGGTGTAGAGGGTGTGTGAGATGTAGTGGGTATGTGTGAGGTGTAGTGGGTGTGTGTGAGGTGTAGCGGGTGTGTGTGTGTGAGGTGTAGCGGGTATGTGAGATGTAGTGGGTATGTGTGAGGTGTAGTGGGTGGGTGTGAGGTGTAGTGGGTGTGTGTGAGATGTAGTGGGGTGTGTGTGAGGTGTAGTGGGTATGTGAGGTGTAGCGGGGTGTGTGTGTGAGGTGTAGTGGGGGTGAGGTGTTGTGGGTGTGTGTGAGGTGTAGGGGGGGGGAGGGGGGGGGTGAGGTGCAGTGGATGTAGAACATTTTCATTGATAATATTTTTGATATGTCTATCTGCATGTTTGTCCACAACTTTTACCTTGCTCATAATTTTGAAGTACATATTGTATCGTATATACAAAATATTTATAGGGTCATGTGAAAAGACAAGGTCAAAGCATAGTTAGGTCAAGGTCATGTTAACATTAGCCATGCTACAATAGGGCTTGGCAGTTTGGGTCACATTTGCTTCACAAAAATATCTTAGATTCTTCCCTCAGCTTCATTTTCTGAACAAACTGTAGGTAGGTTTCTTATGTAAACTAATAATACAATGTAGATAAATACTTAGAAATATGAACACCTAATTCAGTCATCATACATGCTGAGAGGAGCTTAGTTTCAATGAGACAGTTTTAGCTTTATAAGTCATTCAATGTTAAACTTGTTTATGATTTTTCAATGTAAACTTTCACTCTAGAGAGCCTTCCTGCCCACCATGCCACAAGATGATGTTGCCGAGATCAAAGAGGCCTTGTTGGCAGCCAGACAAGGCGGTGATGAAAATCCTGTTTTCTATCGTAAGTTACGGACCCCTTTGTGTAGAACTGAAAATCTGGTCATCTGTCGTAAGTTACAGACCCCTTTGTGTAGGATAGAACTGAAAATCTGGTCATCTGTCGTAAGTTATGGACCCCTTTCTGTAGGATAGAACTGAAAATCTGGTCATCTGTCGTAAGTCACGGGTCCTTAATTTGCACTGAAAATATGATCTTCTATTAACGGGCCATTTGTATAGGATTGTACTGAAAATCTGGTCTTCTATTATACATGCAAGTTATGGGCCCTAATTGCAGTCTGATTAAAGACCCAAAAATAATACGTTATGGTTTCTTCAGGGATCACTGGATATGGGCAGAGCTTGTGTATGGCCTTAGTTATCTATCAGAAATTTACCTGGCCAAAAGATCAGGATGCAGTGTATACTTTTGATATACACAGGAAGTGTCTCAGGGCCATCTGCAGTGTTTCTGTGGTCATAGTGTATAATGAGCTGACACACAGTCTACACCTCCCCTCTGTTGTGGACAGGTCAATGTGATCAAAACTCTGGTGTATTGGGCTTCCTAAAGATCTAAAGAATGCCCATAATTATTGACGGATATTGTTATCAAAACACCTCTCTGGGGTAGCTGCAGACCACAGTCTCTGCAGATGTCACTCCACCTGAGATCTATTGTTAAATGATTGACAGACGGCTTATCATTGATCATCATACAGGTAAAATTTTGGGGTGTTAACTTAAAATTGGGTCTTTAAAATACTATACCTTGACTCATTATCATATCCCAGTACCATCATAATCAGACTGGGGCCCTTTGTATAAGATTGAACTGAAATCTGGTCTTCAACCAATATGAATTTTACTCCCTTTTTATGACCAAATGAATTATTCTTTACAAAGTTCGGATCAGTATTGGTATAACGCTAAAATTTATTTATTTTGTCCTGGACGAAAATGTCACTCTGTCATTGGATAAAGGCTTTCATCACATGCAAACTGTCTAAAATTTCTGTACCAAAAAATACTAATGGATTAAGATGCCTTTTTACTACAGATTTATGATAGGTCATGTTTAATATAGCTCAGTGTAAGTTTTACCCCTTTCATTTGAGACATGACTTGAAGGTTGTAAACAGTTTAAACAAGCATGACCATAATGCAGATTTCTTGACATTCTGTGAATTTAAACAAGCATGATCATGATTCAGATTTCTTGACGCTTTGTGAAATTTAAACAAGCATGACCATGATACAGATTGACATTCTGTGGAATTAGTCTATGGTAATACACTACAGTACTCGATAAAATAAAACATTGATTATAGATTTATTACTGACCGTCTACGTAAATATTTTGTGTTGATGAAGCCTTAATTGGTATACAGTGGAGCCTCATTAATCCGGACACTTTGGTTCCCAGCAAAATCGTCCGGATAAATGAAGCGTCCGGATAATTGAATCGCATATTTTCTATCTTTACATATTAAGTAACCAATATATGCCTACTTTATTGATGCATAGTGAATTAAACACATTCTATCATTGGATTTGACCATTAGCATAAGTAAATAAATTATGATGATGTTAACATTTACATGTACTTCAAAGCACTAAAATTTGATACGTGTTCAGTGTATTTGCCTGTGCTTACATTGTACATATATATGAGCCCTACAAATAAATATACAGAACTGTGTACTGTATACACTAAACCAAATAATGAAGCACTTTATGTAACTATAAGTAAATGAATCATTAGTAACTAACATAATCATTTACACTTCAAACATTTCATCACACTTTTACTTGTAATTTCCATCTGTCACGATTCACAGGTTCGGCAGTCTGTTAAAACAATCTTCATCGTCCAAAGTTGATATAAAAATTTCGTGATTATCATGTCAGTTGACAACATTCTTAGACCAAAATTCCATCTGCCAGAGTTTATATTTCTTATTCTATAATTATTCAAGACAATATCGGGAGAACAAAAATCATTTAAGCTCGTAATATCAAGACCTACTGCTGCTTTGATCTAGCCACGCGCACCTATTATTTTCATGATGCGATAATAACGGAACAAAACTCGGGTGAAACTAACATTACGGGTACATACAAAATTTAATTGTCATTTTCCTTAAAATGGTAATTTTCTCACTTCTACCCAGAATTTAAAAATTCGAAAGCAATAAAGCTCTACAACATCGTAACAAGAATCAATCATACACAGGTACATTCTACATGCGTGACATTCTGAACGTTAAAAACTTACTACATATACATGTGCATGAACATAACATGTATATTTCAAGCCAATCAACAGTATAAAATCCAGAATCTAGAAGTATAATCTACACTCTTTAGATTTGCATAAGCCGATAATCAATTTACGAATCAGTACAATTGATATGTGTAGCACATGTAGCAGTTAACAAAATTATCATTACGGCATGCTTAATTTATTAATACTATTAGGCTACGTATTGATCAAGACTATAGAATAATATGCTACAGATTTATATACAAAATTCAACACTACACGCAATAAATATCTTATGTGCGAAAATTGGCAATACAATGTCTCGATCGGCACGTGCTATCTAATTGACATATCATCACACACCACTTAATTATAGGGAGGTGTTGACAGGGTACAGGTAATCGCTTCAATTAGACAGTTTGGCTTGTTTTCTTTATAATTGACACCTTGCTAAAATTGTCCGACACAGACCTTCCCTTAAACAAAATTACCGTCCGGATTAACAGTGCAATTTTCAATGCATTATAACGTTTTGTAGTAAAAAGTGACCGTTCGGATCCGGAACGCGAATTTCCGGATTAGTGATGCAAAATAATGTATAAAAATTCCGTTCCCTAGAAAAATCGTCCGGAAGGTGAAGCGTCCGGATTAATGGCGTCCGGATTACCAAGGCTCCACTGTATTCGTGTAGATGGTTTATTTGTTCCACCTGATATATTTTTATGGACAGTGACAAACTTAAGGAATATAACTAACAAGATTTTCCTGTATTTTAAATTCCTGCATTTACTCTTTGAATTTAAAGAGTGAGAAAAGTAATACAACTTCATGCCCACAGTAACAACATTGATATACTGTTTTTAATGATTGAATTTATCTATCTCTCTTCAGGTTGCCCAAACGGTCATCCCTACATAATTGGCAATGTAAGTTTTTTCCCTCAGATCTACTAATGATGTGTTCCTGCACAATTTTACTTTTTGAAATTTTACTTCTAGTTTTCTAATTATAGATTATTTGAAGACTGTTTAATAAGATTGTACGGCATGGAACATGTATTGATGCATTTTGTTTTTAGTACTCAGAGAATTAGATACTGAAAATAACTTGATTTCCACATGTTGTGATATTGTCAGATTTATCAGCAAGAAAAAAATTCAGTTTATTCATCATTATGTAAATATACTACAGTATAGAAAACAAGATTATATACTAAGTAGCAAAAACTTAATTTTTACATCAAGACAGCCTTTAGAATGTATGTAGAAATGAAGTCCTGACTTTACTGTAGTGTAAATATACTTTTATACAGTGCCAACCTTGTACTAATTTATGTACACTGCTAGCACATATACATGCATGTCTACAAGTTGTATATTGAAATCCAAAAGTACAGTACTCATTCATTATTGGTTGTATAATTGTACAGTACTCATTCATTATTGGTTGTATAATTGTACAGTACTCATTCATTATTGGTTGTATAATTGTACAGTACTCATTCATTATTGGTTGTATAATTATTGGAAAGCATACTGTGGAATCATTAGAATTCGTGGTGACTCAATTTTCATGGAATTCATGGGTACCCCTCACCCACGAATTTACATCCTCAACGAATAAAGACATTCCAGAGGTATCTTAAATTTCTTACAAATATATAAATCCACAAAATCACGTCCCCACAAACTCGTAAAAATTCAGCAATCCACGAAAATTGGCCCCCACGAATTTAAATGATTCTACAGTATGCTATATTTTGATTGAGTCAATATACATGTAAGTCCATGTACAGTACGTGTATAATGAGATATGCTATTTAATTAATGTTTGTTAATTAGATGACCACACTCCAATAATTGCACGTGCTAATTTAATGAACTCGTGTGTGCTGCAGCTGTAACTAACTAACTAACTCTGTGTGACTACCTGCATGAATCATAATGTGCTGAATGATTGGTTATACATGTAGTACTTTAGTGTTTTATTCATGTCTGTAGAGGTTCTTGTTAGATTGACAGATTACAGTACTTTAGTGTTTTATTCATGTCTGTAGTGGTTCTTGTTAGATTGACAAATTACAGTACTTTAGTGTTTTATTCTTGTCTGTAGTGGTTCTTGTTAGATTGACAGATTACAGTACTTTAGTGTTTTATTCATGTCTGTAGAGGTTCTTGTTAGATTGACAGATTACAGTACTTTAGTGTTTTATTCATGTCTGTAGTGGTTCTTGTTAGATTGACAGATTACAGTACTTTAGTGTTTTATTCATGTCTGTAGTGGTTCTTGTTAGATTGACAGATTACAGTACTTTAGTGTTTTATTCTTGTCTATAGATGTTCTTGTTAGATTGACAGATTACAGTACTTTAGTGTTTTATTCATGTCTGTAGTGGTTCTTGTTAGATTGACAGATTACAGTACTTTAGTGTTTTATTCATGTCTGTAGTGGTTCTTGTTAGATTGACAGATTACAGTACTTTAGTGTTTTATTAGGTCCCCTGGGCCTCTTGTTCATGTCTGTAGTGGTTCTTGTTAGATTGACAGATTACAGTACTTTAGTGTTTTATTCATGTCTGTAGTGGTTCTTGTTAGATTGACAGATTACAGTACTTTAGTGTTTTATTCATGTCTGTAGTGGTTCTTGTTAGATCAGGACTCGAAATTAACATATGCCCGTCAGTCTTTGACTGGTTAAAAGTCTGGCGGACTGACTGACATTTGTTTTTGTCAGTCCGATGGGACTGGTTAATTTTCTAAAGCATCATTTTGGAAAATATACTTTTGAAATTTTATACACACATTTGGCATGCTTCGATCTGAAGATATCAGACGAATCTGATTCGTAAATATAAATCCCACATTTAAGTGTTACAATATTGTCTGAGGCATATTGAGTTAAATTTCATTTTGATAACATTAACGAAATATGTTTAATTATTTCTGGAAAACTCTGTTGGACTGGTAAATTCTTCTGCAGACTGGTTGAAAATATACCCCATCATTCCAGCTGGACTGGTGACATAAAAAGTTAGCTTCAAGCCCTGTAGATTGACAGATTACAGTACTTTAGTGATTTATTCATGTCTGTAGTGGTTCTTGTTAGATTGACAGATTACAGTACTTTAGTGTTTTATTCATGTCTGTAGTGGTTCTTGTTAGATTGACAGATTACAGTACTTTAGTGTTTTATTCATGTCTGTAGTGGTTCTTGTTAGATTGACAGATTACAGTACTTTAGTGTTTTATTCATGTCTGTAGTGGTTCTTGTTAGATTGACAGATTACAGTACTTTAGTGTTTTATTCATGTCTGTAGAGGTTCTTGTTAGATTGACAGATTACAGTACTTTAGTGTTTTATTAGGTCACCTGAATTCATTCTGGTGACCTATTGCTATCTGTTTTTGTCCGTCGTCGTTCGTCGTGCGTTAACATTTGAACATTTTCAGCTTCTTCTCTGAAACCCCTGAACCAATTTCAACCAATTTTGGCATATAGCATCTGTGGGTGAAGGGGAACAAAAATTGTGAAATTCGTGGTCCCTGCCCCCCTGGGGCCTGAGGGGTGGGGCAAAAACCATCAAAATGAGTGTAATTTTAAAAAATCTTCTCCTTTACTCCTGGACATCAAGAAGGCAAACTGTGGGCATAATTATAATGAGCGTTGAGCCCTCTACCAAAATTGTGAAATTCATGGCCCCTGGGGCAGGGGTTCTTGTGTTAGGGTAGGGCTCTATTGGTCATATAGTGAAAATGTAGAAATTCTTTGAAAATCTTCTTCTCTGTCTCTGGGTATTAAGTAGACAAACTAATAGCATGGTAATGATGAGCAAGGATGCCTCTTTATACCCCCCGCAACAAGTGGTGGGGGGGGGGTATACTGGAATCGGGTTGTCTGTCCATCCATCCGTCCGTCTGTAGACGCAATGGTTTCCGGGCTCTAAAGCATTATCCTTTCCACCTACCGTCACCATATCATATATATGGACTACCCATGGGATGAAGATGTTCCCTATCGATTTTGGGGTTAAAAGGTCAAAGGTCAAGCGCACTGGACATTGAAGTAGCAATATGGTTTCTGGGCTCTAAAGCGTTATCCTTTCCCCCTACAGTCACCATATCAAACATATGGACTACCCATGGGATGAAGATGTTCCTTATCGATTTTGGGGTCAAAAGGTCAAAGGTCAAGCGCACTGGACATTGAAGTAGCAATATGGTTTCCAGGCTCTAAAGCATTATCCTTTCCCCCTACAGTCACCATATCAAACATATGGACTACCCATGGGATGAAGATGTTCCCTATCGATTTTGGGGTCAAAAGGTTAAAGGTCAAGCGCACTGGACATTGAAGTAGCAATATGGTTTCTGGGCTCTAAAGCGTTATCCTTTCCACCTACAGTCACCATATCATACATATGGACTACCCATGGGATGAAGATGTTCTCTATCGATTTTGGGGTCAAAAGGTTAAAGGTCATGCGCACTGGACATCGAAGTAGCAACACTCAGAAAAGAGGTAGTTTATACGTATTACCAACACTCTTTGGGAGATTGGGGTAAGCAGCGGGTATTCTTAGTGAGCATTGCTCACAGTACCTCTTGTTAAAAATTGTGAAATTCATGGCCCCTGGATCAGGGGTTCTGGTGCTAGGGTGGGGCTCTATAAGTCATATAGTGAAAATGCATTATTTCTTTGAAAATCTTCTTCTCTGTCCTTTGGTATTAAGTAGACAAACCAATAGCATGGTTATGATGAACAAGGATGCCTCTTTCAAAATTGTGAAATTCATGGCCCCTGGGTCAGGGGTTCTGGTATTAGGGTGGGGCCCTATTGATCATATAGTGAAAATGCATTTTATTTCTTTGAAAATCTTCTCCTCTGCTGCTGGGTATTAAGTAGACAAACTAATAGTATGATAATGATGATCAAGGATGCTTCTTTCAAAACTGAAATTTATGGCCCCTGGGTCAGGGGTTCTGGTGCAAAGGCGGGGCTGACCACATAGCTATTCAATGTTTCTTCCATCCAAAAGTAAAATTCTTATATTTAAACACAAACCTAATTCAAACATTGGAAGGTTGTTACATGATACTCAGGTGACCTATAAGGCCCCTGGGCCTCTTGTTCATGTCTGTAGTGGTTCTTGTTAGATTGACAGATTACAGTACTTTAGTGTTTTATTCATGTCTGTAGTGGTTCTTGTTAGATTGACAAATTACAGTACTTTAGTGTTTTATTCATGTCTGTAGTGGTTCTTGTTAGATTGACAGATTACAGTACTTTAGTGTTTTATTCATGTCTGTAGTGGTTCTAGTTAGATTGACAGATCACAGTACTTTAGTGTTTTATTCTTGTCTGTAGTGGTTCTTGTTAGATTGACAGATCACAGTACTTTAGTGTTTTATTCTTGTCTGTAGTGGTTCTTGTTAGATTGACAGATTACATTACTTTAGTGTTTTATTCATGTCTGTAGAGGTTCTTGTTAGATTGACAGATTACAGTACTTTAGTGTTTTATTCTTGTTAGAAGTCTCACCTACATAGTTGTATTTTATGAAAATTTTACAGATTTTGAGATTGTCAGAATTATGGTTATTAACCTGAGTTTTACAGAAATTTAACAGAGATGAAATGCAGACCATGTAGCTTAAGTTAAAAAGGTTTTGAGATTGTCAGATGGTTATTAACATGAGTTTTACAGAAAATTTAACAGAGATGAAATGCAGACCATGTAGCTAAAGTTTAAAAGGTTTTGAGATTGTCAGATGGTTATTAACATGAGTTTTACAGAAATTTAACAGAGATGAAATACAGACCATGCAGCTTAAGTTAAAAAGGTTTTGAGATAGTCAGATGGTTATTAACATGAGTTGATGCTACCGTATATACTCATGCACCTATAAGTCGAATCTTGGGGAGTAAAAAATTGGTCCAAAACTCCATATCCGACTTATAGGTGAGTCCTAAGAAGATTAGCATTTTTCTGGACAGCGTAATGCAGAGTATTTTTTAAACAACTTCGTATTCTGATGATTATCGTGATTATAACGTTGACTGGACATATTATATTATTCATGTATTCTAGGATCATATGCATAAAGTACAAGTATTTACATATTTTAATGATTTTATTCATCTTAAGTGTACATTATTGAAATTGATTTGTTGAGAAAATGAATAAATATCAGCACATTTCACAAAATATTATTTGAAACAGAGGTGAAAACATTAGAGCATTGATCTGAGATTCTTGAAAAATGTTATACTGACTTATAAGCGAGTCAATGGCAAATCCCTCCAAAATAGCCTACAAAATATACAACCGTCGACTTATAGGTGAACCAAACTATAGGCGAGTATATACGGTATTCAACTGTCATTTACAGATACAGGCTAGTATTAGAAGGATTAATCTGGAAAAGTGCCTCTATATGTGCATGCACTTTTAAAATCCTAAAGATTTGAATCTTGATGGAGATGTTGTAAATTGTAGTGTGGTCGTCCATATTATCGAGGGCATTGTAAAGAATGTGGTGCGGAGATAGGCGGGGAAGGTCACAAACTTTTACCCACCAATCAGTTACATGATGGGTAAGTTTACATGCCTTCTCTATTGCAGTGTGGTAGACCGGCCACTGTTGGTAGGTGTAAGGACTGTGGCCAAGAAATCGGCGGTCAGTCTTACCAACTGCGAGCTGGCAACATACTAGACCAAGGGTTTGTACACAAGACTTTATTTTCTCCTTTGATGTAGATTTTATGGAGTCTATTTCAGTTACCAAAGGAAATCTTTCAATCACTAGAGTGTTTTAACTTCTTTAATTCAGCATTGTTGAGATTACTTTGTAGTGATATTGTGAATCCATAATCCAGTGGCTGCTTGATTTTAAAGTGAATTCCACAGACACTAATTTAAAAAAAAGAAAACAATAAACAAAAAGATAAAACTTGACATCTTTTTTTGAAATTATTATTTTGAAAACTGAAGTAATGGAATGTGCACTTGCATATGAATTTCATATTTTTATTTTTATGCTCCCTGAAAAATCTTGGGGGGGGGGGGGGACATATATTATTCGTCATGTCTGTCCGTCCTTCAGTCCAATCATCCTCCTATCCGAACTCATATTTCATCAGAAATTGATATAATTGATCACACATGTTTCTTGAGACAAGGACTTGTGGACCAAGGTCTCTCAAAATCATTTTGGTAAGGTCAGGGTCACTCAGAAGATATAAAAATTCCTTATTTCAACAGTTTTTGATGTAAAAGTTCCCATAATCTAAACCTGTCATTAGAAATCTATTATAATTGATCACAAATATTCCTTTGGTCTGGGGACGTATGGATCAAGGTCATTTTTCAAAAGGTCCAGATCAATCGTAACATATACCTTATATAAGGAAAAATCAACAGTTTTTAACAGGTAATGATCATACATCACACAAATAAGTAAAGTTACAGGCAAATGGCTCTCAGACAAAGGTCACTTAAGGTCATTAAAGGTCAAATCACTCAGATCATATTCCTTGTATATGAAGAAAAATGTCATTTCAACAATGTTTTAGAAGTTATTGATCTTTAAGACCAAGATCTCTCAAGGTCATTTTGGAAAGGTCAAGTTCAATCAGAATGAGGAAAAAGTTCTTTATTTCAACAGTTTTTCAACTGGTATTGATCATATGTCACACAAATAAAGTAATAAGTAAAGATTTTCAGACAAAGGTCACTAAAGGCCATTTTGTAAAGGTCAAGGTCACTCAACAGATACCTAATATATTAAACAAATCCCTTCGTTTCAATAGCTATTGATCAATGTGCAAGTCATTTATCATATGAAGTAGTTCATTGGTTAGATGCAGTTCAGGGACCATCCATCAGTTTTACTGATATTCTTGTTGAAAATAGCCTTTGGAGTACTCTAATTATATGGTCATGTATATACATATGTAGGTTGGATCAGACAGCCACTGGTCACATTCTGGGTCGCGCTGAGGGGAGACAAGCAGTAGCCAGTCCTGAGAGAAGTCTGTCTCCTATTGAGTGTGCTGTAACCAGACTCTTCACTCACATGGCCATGTATCTGGGAGCCTGTGTTAATGTTCAGGTCAGATCGATTGTCCCAGGCTTCTATGAGGCTAATTAACACTGTAGTTCCATAGTGTTTAGATATATATGATCAATGAAGCTACATGTAATTAACTGTTAAAGTATGATTTTATTAGAAGATTCAAAACATATTGCATTAAAACACCTAGTACTTGTTAGTTATGAACTGTTGATTAACTGTTTACAGTTTTAGAGACTACTTTAAGGCCTGCTATTCCGTGAAGACTTAATGGCTTGTGTTGTTACCATATTTTGTTTCCACTGAACTCCATTAGCAGTGAAAATAATTGTACTACTGACATTTATGTGATATAAAAAAACAAACCAGTCTCTCTGTAGAGTATTTGATGGTGGATTAAATCTAGGTTAGAAGCACACACTGTATAAAGTTTTTGATGGTGGATGAAGTTTAGGTTAGGAGCACACTTTATAAAGTTTTTGATGGTGGATGAAGTTTAGGTTAGGAGCACACTGTATAAAGTTTTTGATGGTGGATGAAGTTTAGGTTAGAAGCACAGACTGTATAAAGTTTTTGATGTTGGATGAAGTTTAGGTTAGAAGCACAGACTGTATAAAGTTTTTGATGGTGGATGAAGTTTAGGTTAGGAGCACACTGTATAAAGTTTTTGATGGTGGATGAAGTTTAGGTTAGAAGCACAGACTGTATAAAGTTTTTGATGTTGGATGAAGTTTAGGTTAGGAGCACACTGTATAAAGTTTTTGATGGTGGATGAAGTTTATAGGTTAGAAGCACAGACTGTATAAAGTTTTTGATGTTGGATGAAGTTTAGGTTAGGAGCACAATGTATAAAGTTTTTGATGGTGGATGAAATTTAGGTTAGAAGCATGACCTCTCTGTAGAGTATTCAATGGTGGATAAAGTGTTATTCCTCTCCACTTACACAGGCTATACAGAGTGTAATAAAACCAGACCTGCAGGATGACAATGTATTACCGTTTCTGTGGGCACACATAGAAAAAGATCTGACCACCGTACAGAGAGCCATAGGCAGAAGTGTGGACGATGTCTACATCCTGATGCACAAAATCTGTAACGACATCATGGTCAAACACAGTAGGTCCATTCATTGAAAGTGTGGAAGTGTAAATTTCTTGACTTTGGGCCTTGATTTTTCAAGCAATTAAATGAAACTAGATTTCTTGAGAAATTTTATCCATATCTATTATTACTACAGTAAGGGCTATTCCAGAAATAAATACATGGGGGGGGGGGGGGGGGGGGGGGGGGGAGGCACCTTTTGTATATACCAAGCACCCATAAAAAAAAATAAAAAATTACCCCATGACCCATCAAATTAATAAACTCATTTTACAATGACCCATCTAATAAAAAAAAAAACTAACCAGACCCACCACAAAAATATTTTTAAAAATGAAAACGGTACAAATCTCGCGAGGTTTTCGGGACAAACATTCTAGTCAATGACGCGGTAATGCCTGTGCGACATTGTATCACAGTAGTTCTGAAGAAACGATGTCACATCAACAATCAAAGGCATCTATGGCGGGAATGTTGGAAAGATTGGGAGTCCAAACGATGCTATTATCATGAAATGGGAATGGATATGTTTTTCCACGAAT